>NC_050585.1:52365468-52532968 GCF_013368585.1 Megalops cyprinoides | reverse complement strand
ATTAGGTTTGTGATTATTCACACTCACACGTGTTTGCTGCGTGTTCCCTTTCGACGGGGTGAGTTGTCACTGGCATTTCGAACCCCCAGGGGGCAAATTTAATGCCATCTGCATGCCACATGAAAACTCACATTCAGGTGATCTAAAGCCCTTAAATTGCTGGCAGCCTGATTGGTTGACACCACGTTTCAGATCTCAAAATATTTCCTTTTGAAGTCTTGTTAACTACAGTGGAACAGGGTAGCGCTAAACCGTAACCTATGGCAGGATAATATTTCTGCATATTTATTTATTTCTCTAAAAGGATGCGGTTGGAAACGCTGTTGCCTCCAAGCGACGCAGCAGCAGGTGGGTTTCAGATGGATTCCTTCAGATTATCACGGCGCCGCTCCCTCTCCCTCTCTCTCTCTCTCTCTCACTCTCTCAAATCCAATCATTTATAGTGTGTCTGATGCTATCACGGCTTTATTGCCACCATCACAGTTACGCGTTGCCAAGGTGACTCGCAACACTCACCCCTGACTCACGCTTTGATCCCTTTACATGGCCGGAGCACTACAGGGTGGCAGATCTGCACACAGCGGGGTTGCCAGTTTGAATCCTGTGTTTGAGACCGCTGTTGGGCCCCTTGAGAGAGACGCTTAACTAGCATTTCTGAAACGGATATCGTAAATGTCCAGTTCACCGATGAACTTCACGCGTGGAAAATGAAAGCTGTGACTGCTATCATGGAGAAGGGCAATAGCCGAGCTGCTAATGTAATAGGTCAGTTAGGGTAAAATGGGTCTAGGGTAAATTACTTGGCTGGTAGCAGACTCAAACACATGCACACGCTTAGCCAAGCACACATCTGAGGTGATGAAGATGACAGTCTGTCAGGTTTTTAACTGAATATGGTGTCTCTGTTTATTGCTGTTTATTGCTCCCTGTTTTTCCTCTTGTCTAAACAGGCCAATCAGTGAATATAGACAGACACTGATTGGCTTCTACAGTAGTGTACCGTTATCAAGATCAATGGGATTTTTCAAGCTCGAGAAACGCCTGGCCTCTTCACCCCTTAAAGCGAGGTGTCAGATCCTGTTCGATCCGAGGCCTTCGATCCAGCCAATTTCGCCTGTCTTTCTCCTCCCACACGCATTCATCACTGGAATGGCGTTCAGCATGTAAACGATGGACAGTCACAGCATCGCCAGGGAAGTGGACTCGCTCTGAGTTCATATTCAGTTTTTGCTGCCAGCTGACCTTTTGGATCCAAGGATAGCCGTCAGACACCATCATGGCTGCTTCAGGAACTGTGTCGGTGAGGCGTTTCTGCTTTCAGCATCTCAGACCACCCCCCCTCACTCACAACCCCCCCCACAAACAGACACAGACACAGACACACACACCCCACCCTCTGACATTAAAGCTGAGGAAGCCACAGGCCATCCCTAGCACCAGCCAATCAGGAGAGCGGTCCTGGGGTCACATGATCTGGTCCTCAGAATCACACTGCACATTGACTAAACAGGTGTTTGTTTGTTTTCTTTTTTCTTCACGAGCTTGCCAGAACCTGTTAAGGAGTCAATAGCTCCTCTGGGGTGGATAAGCCCACAGAGGAGGTGATATTGCGTGTAATGGCATATCGCCCCAGTCTAAATCAGCCTGTCTGTATGTGTGAAAGGGTGCAGCTTAGGCAGCTTAGCTTAGCCCTTCAGCACAGGTTTCACTCCAGTACAGCTCCAAACAGCACCCTTTATTTGTGAAATTCTGTGAATTTATATCCCTGGCTTCTTTCTGCGGTTCAAATCTGAATGATTTATGCAAGGAATGTTATCATGATTACCATGAGTATTATGATGAATGTTGTTGTTATAATTTTAATTATTTTTACATGATAGTATTGTCAGTTAACTTTGGTGCGTGAAAAATCCACACTGCAGTGCGAATAATGAAAGAAGTAATACTTACTTTTTGTTACTTAATGTTAAGAAGGAAGCGCATTGCAGTTCGGCTGAATCTGGGCCTGAGTTCAACCAAAATACCCCCCCGGCAGCGTATCCGTGCATATCACACAAAATTAACGCTCTGTTTATTTTCTGCTGAACTCCTGTTGAAATATTTAACTCTTTTATGAGCCAGAATAGATTCTGTGTCATGTGGAAATATATAGAGAATATCAGCAGAAAAGCAGGCGAATTTCAGATGACGGGCTCAAGCACAGTCTTCAGCTTCATTCATAGCTATAGGATGCTTGAGACACAGGACTAACTGAACACCATAAAGATGTACTGAGAACACATGTATATGTGTGATAGAATGCCAGGTTATCAGGTGAAGAGCTTATAAACCACAATTACTGTTTGACTGTTTGACAGTAAATTCAGTTCGTAAAATCAGTGACTAGATAGAATATTTTATAAACTAGATAGCTTGCTGGTTACCTTTTTAACTGACTGAATAAATATCAGCTAGCATAGCCATGACTATCTTTCACGTGTGTATAAAACATTGCTCTCCAGGGTCTGAAAGGAATGTAGACCATGTGGAATGAGAGTGTAGGATCTTCAGCTTGGCATTCACCCTTCCATATTCTGTGTGTAGAGTGAGAAAGCCCTTTCTGCTGACCACCTGCCAGTTTCTCAGACCACAGCAGCAGGAGGAGAGGACTGGAATGGCCCACATTTAGAGCCATTACATAAGGGAGTCAGCCTCTGATGGCTGATCGTTATGATGACCAGCTGACTCGTTAATTATCTTAAACAATCAAAAACAGATCTAGGCCTCTCGGTGATCGAAAGGCTGGTCTGTATCTGCCCCATGTCATTTCACAAGCCTCGAGAGTGAGACAACCAAAGGGCCAGATTCAGTCAGAAGTCACACGGTTAGGACTAATGGCACCTGGGAGATCCAGACGGTTCCACTGAATGACCCTGCATGGGACTGCAGTATGAATCTTACCACTGTTAAGACTGGGACTACGAGCAGCGTGTCTCATTTTTCTTTCATACTTTTACTTTTACATCAACACATATGTTCATTCATTCATTCTTTTCGTTCATCTTTTGGAAGACATATTCAAAAGCAGCAGCAGGAGAAAGGACAGTATTTCAGTATGACCGTAGGACTTGGTTCCAGCGGGTTATGGATCAGAGATAAAGGAGTGAGTGAGTGTGGTAGAAAGAGAGGTGAATGGCCAGGGGGAGGCCTGAAGGCAGGTACAGCAGAGTGATGGAGGGAAAGAGAAACAAAGAGAAAGAGGAAAGGAGCAGTTGTATAGAGAAGTCAAGAGGAAGTGTAATTCCTTGGCCTTCCTCATGCTGAGACTGTTTATCTGATACCTCAATCTCCCTTTCGGTCTCATCTGTGCCCACAGCACTCATTTTTCGTTTGTAATTATTTTTCATTTTTACAATATGTATCTCTTTTTTATGGCTTCTGTTATTTTCAATAGAATAGAGCAAACTGTAGAAGCATGATATTATTCTATCCAAAGTGAATATCAGCAGAATGTAGGTTGCTACTTTAAATAAAATTCATTCTGTAAGGCAACATGCTTTGACATGATTGCATGTTGGTGGTGTTTGATATATTTTCTGAGCTGATTTGTAAAAAACCCTCATGACTGTTTTAGGCATATGTTTAGGCATTCGCTTTGAGACTTGCAAAAAATATAAAAAAGAGAAAAGAAATAAAGTAATAATAATAATAATGCAACATAAGAGTATAATCAAATATAAAAACAAATTCTGTTATCATGCCCATAGCAGTAGCACTGCTAATTGGGTAATTATTTCCATTCATAACCATTATGAAATATGTATGAAGATTTCAGTGCTTTGCATGCAATAGAGATAGACTGTGTTGAAAGCAGTGGTTAGGGAGCTGGAATTGAAACCTGGACGTTGCAGGTTCAATTCCTGGGTCAGTGGCTGCTGTTCGGCACTTTACATCACCTGTTCTGCTGAGGACACACTGTCTGAACTGCCCACTTCTTCCTGAAAAACTTCCTGACCATCAAAAGTAACCACCACAGTAATCATTTAGATTACTGAGAGTGACTCACATCACATCTGTTTTGTTTTTCCAAACATATATTGTAAAAAGTTACAGAATGGTCGCATGCTTGTTTGAGGGAGAATAAAGGCTATAGATTTCAGATATGTAATTGATGTTTTTTGAGTCAGTTTGAGTGATGGCCCTTCGTAACCGATGGCGATGTGTTCACGGGGCTGGGACTGTTGCATAAGCATTACATCACCTTGCAATGAGTCAGAGAGGTGATTGGTCACAGGTGATGTAAGTTGCTGAATATGAAGTCTGGTGATTGGCTGGCCGTGGTGCTGATGCAACAGTCAGTCACTAGAGTACATCACAGCCAGACATGAAAGACCAAATAATCAAACCAATAGCAGAATAAATGTCCTTGTTCTTGTTATACTAGAAACATACATGATGGTCAGTGTATGTGAAAGATATTTCATTAGATCATCTACCAAGCAAACCATTAATATTCAAAACACAAACATGAATATTCATGAATGTTAATATGTGGCTGGGTATATACCAGCTTTACAACAATCAGCTGAAGACGTCTGCGTTTTAGATCAGCGAATCCGTTGTGTGTAATAAGTGTGATATTGACTTTGAGAGCTTTGAAGGTCTACATCTAACATTACCAAACCCTTTTTCCTCCTTTTTCCCATATCTAAGAATAGTATAAATAATAACAACAATCATCATCATCATCACCATATTAGCGAAGAGGAGTAAATTTAGCAAAGGTTTTGGATGTACTTGGCTCCCTTCCATTCAAACTAAAACCATGACTTATAATTTTTCATACAGGTAATTTTGGCATTAAAATTCAATGGTGTTTTACAAAGCTCTCATGCATCTTGTGGTATAAGCGTTTAGACCCCTGCAGGATCACTGGAAAACGGGCTGGGTGTTAAAATGAGTCAAATGTAATCTCCTTAATCCATGTAAGCACTTCTTTAATAAACGCTTCGAAAATGTGTGGCAGGTGATGCACCCCATCAGCCAAATATCCAAATGTCAGCGGAGCAAGTAAACTGCGAGCGTAATCACTTCACCCCACAGCGTCCTGCAAAGAGGCCCAAATATGCACTGTCAATAATCACAGTAATAGACAACATAATATCCCTTTGAATAAATAATGTAGTCTAAAGCAAGCAAAGAGAAAACGCAGACAGCAAATCCCGGTACATGCTCCGGTCAATCGGATGGGTTTGCATACAAAACGGAGTGAAAGACAAGGCTATGTATTACTCATGAATAATTATATTACCTGGAGTGAAAATGAATTTTACATTACAGTACATTTGCTACCGCGTGACTCATCTCGGGATCAGATGTGCTATAAATATGGATTGTGTGAGAGCTGTAATAGGCCAGAACGTTTTATTCCATTACGGTGCGACTTATAATGTTATCGGTTGGTTATCGTGTTATTGGTTGCTCGCCGTGAGCATTAATCCTGGTGCCGTTATGAAAAAAACAGGCTTCAGAAAATGCATTGGACAATATTCAGCTGTGAGCATGTTACAGCTACACGCGGTCCTCAATGTTCTCTGCCCGTCCGTCACCACAGGCCTGATTCAGGGAGGAGCTGCCCTCATCCACACTCCTCTCGTCTCAGTTCAGTTCAAATAAACTTTATTGGACCACACAGATGCACAATGCTGCCAAAGTAGTTTTCACAGAAAGATGATAAAACTGTACTGAACTGCTGTTAAACTCTTATGGAAGAGAGAAAAATAATGGATACCGAATAAAGAATAGAAAAAACAATATCAACTCTGCTTGTTTAAAGTTTCTGTGCAGCTTCCTGTCCACTGGTCTTTATTCTGGGGTACTTTGGTACATACTGTGCTGCCAAAGGTGCAGTTGTTTCCCTCTTCCAAAAAAAAAGAAATTTTGCTTCATCATCTCTCTCTCTCTCTCTCTCATATTTTAAAGCTGTTGTTTCAGAAATAAAAATAGATGTGACCACACAAATTACATGCTGCACATATTTTTGGGAGAGATTGCTTTCTGAGGATGTGTGAAGCTGACCCCGACCCTTGACCCCACCACAGGTCAGACATGCTAAAACCCCAGGGCTGGAATTCACAGTCACATGACCACACTCTTCATTGTGATGTCACTCTGCCTGAAACATTGGCTGCATCCGTCAGTTAAGCACCTACTACCCGACCGTTACTGTAGTACTTTCTATGCGAGCGAGTAGTAAGGATACAATTCGGACGTACTCCGCCGCCATCTTACCTGTCCTTTGACCCGGATGTTTACATGTTTTGAAACTCAGGCTGCCTTACTTAGCTGACTGTCAACCTGAGTTAAATGAAAAGCTAATGTTACATAACAAGCCAATTTATTTGTTAGCTTAACCAAGTTGACTACACCTCCAATGACCTTATAAGCGTTTTGGATATTGACACAGATACAGTTTTATCACTTCTGACATAAGGAGTAAAACAACAAAAGGGTTAAACAACCAGGAACAGATCAGTTTGCAGAGTGTCAGACAACTTCGGCTTAATGAAAAGCCAGTAACTAGAATGTTTCATGTTTTTAACAATAATTATCAGTTAATCAATTTTAGTGTAGTTATTCAGTTGTCCTTTTTATATCAGAAATCATTGGGGAATTCTTCTTCTTCGGTTATTCAGGCTCCAGCTGACTTATGGGATAGCGTAGTGTAGTTCGTTTGCACACTTCAAAATTTCAGCGGATGTAGTAGGTCATCCAGGTATCATTCGACTACTATTAAATGCCTACTGAGTATTCGGACACCCTACGGATTGTGACATACTGCTTTTTGTGTACTATATAGTAAGGCAGTATGAGTATTCGGATGTAGTCATTGATACACTGTTGCCAGAACACTAGGCAGGCCAGTTACAGCCAGATGGACATCATACTGCCACATCAACACAATATGCAGAGTTAAGGTCTTTGAAGGGGAATCCTACAGAAATGACCCCATGCAATGTACTTATTATTCCCAACCTGACTGATACTGAGACAACTCAGGTTAAGTGTCTTGCTGAAATTGTAAAACAGCAGTGTCTTTTTTTGGGATTCAAACCTGCGGCCTTCTGGTTACAAGCTCAGCTGTGATTTATGTCAGACTCGCATGAGAAAGCATCTCACTCAGAGAGATACTAAGGCATGGGGTAGCTTGCCAGGTTTCACGGTAGAGCCAGAGACCTGAGGATCATTCAGGACCAAACTGGACACAGTGATGGTTCCCTGCTGGTTGTGTTGTTATTGTAATTATTAGTGTTTAATTGCTTTTATGGTCAGCTTAAATGCATTCCTTTATTGATCTTTTTATCATTGTTAAACTTTTAGTTGTAAGCACCATATAGTGTATTGTTCTAGATATGGCTAATGGCCAGCTCTTGTCATTACAATGTTCTTGTGTTCTTAATGTCATTAAAGGACATGATGATTTAAACCTGCCTTCTCTCTCAGCCAGCAGAGTGAGAAGGAAGTGCAATCTGCTGGGGGAAAGTACGCGCCTCTCAAATTCAATTGTAAAATTCAGAAGTTGACAGAGTAATGAGAAAACCTTTTACAACATTTCAGAGAAATATGCCGCAATTGACTGCACTGACCCAGCATGGATGCCCACAGCCAACTCACCACAGACAGATCCACAGCTCCACCTAGTGGAGAGCTGAGACACTTCAGTTTCAGGTAGCGCAACATGCTGAGAGCACTCACCATGGCAGTGTTGTTAAAACCTCCTCACATTCCTGCAGACCGTCAACTGAGACTTAAGAAAAAAAAACCTAGTCTTAAGACTAGACTTAGACTTAAAAAAAACTCTAGAACTCTGCATTAAATGTGATAGTATTAATTTTTCACATTCAGAATGGTTTCAATTATGACCTCCATTATAACTGGAACCAAATTCATAATTCCTCAAATGCAGGAAGAGCTGCTAACTGAACTGCAATAATGACTTACACGTCTATAGTCATTTCCTTAAAAAAGTGTTAAAGTGCTTTACAATGGTGGCAAATTAGAGGAGCACATGGCAGCTATTTTGTGCTGGAACACTCACTCCTCATAAGAGGAACTTATTTAACTAATTAAACTGGGTGACAATCAAATGGACAGAGAGAGAGAGAGACAATCGGAAGGGGAAATTATTCAGGACATTGGGGGAGGGCCCAAGTTTTGCACAGAGATCTTTACTGACCACAGAAAGACAGAACTTTGGTCTGATGACAACCCCTACAGAACAGTGTCCCCGTCACTGCAACGGAGTATTGACTTCAGTCCAGACTCCAGTCCCTATTGGCCCGCCTCCAGTCATCATGGTGACTGTAGTGGCCTTTTGTATGTTTGGCTGGCATAGGGCACAGGATATGAGACTCTGGAGGGGACAGAATCTCACCAGCTCTTCATTGCGATAAAGTCACAGGGTGTTGCGGCTGTTAAGCAACCATCCTTTTGAATGATATAAATGATACTGCCCTTGACAATTATCTGTCCTTATCTGTCCTTCTTTGTTCTATCACAAAGCATGCAAGTGGAGTGCACACCGCTATAAAAGGAGAATGAAAACCATGACTCATTTCGACAATCTGCCGCTCGGCAGAGTCAATCACACCAGATTATGGAGGCAGGAAGATTTCTAATGCCAGTGAAATCTGCAACATGACAAAGCAGTGTTTTGGGTGTTTAAGAAGAGTACGTTTTCATTCACAGTTTATTGGACAGCTATGGACAGTCACTACATTGGGATTTTCTCACACTCTTTACTGTACCATTTACTGCTTTACAGTAAGGGATGTGTCCTAGCAACAGTTTAATGTAAAATTGTTTAAATTTGTTAAAAATGTTAAAATTGGATAAAATTGAATTTTGTCACTGGGATTTATTACATATGCAAAAAGCAGTATTTATTATGAGGGCTATGTGTGTTACCCTACACCTATAAATTTGACATCCAGGCCCAGATTCAACCTAACTGCAATACTAGAACTACAGTATGTGTCCTAAACTTTAAAGACATGAAGAGAGTGTTACAGTGTATTTTTCTACATCTGTACATAAATATGAGTTTGTTGATTACTGACATGAATGAAAATGTAGCACGAGAAATGAAAATAAGTAATACATTTGGTACACACAGTTAGCACTAAAGCGTATTACAGTTGAACTGAGTTTGGGCTTTGATGTGTGTAATTCAGCAGTGAGACCTCACTGTCTCTCAGCTACCTTTTCTGTTTTTTTTTTTTTTTAATTCCCTCTGGAAAATGCACTATGTACAGTGCTTGGTGATGTACAGAGCTTGATTGTAAAATGCACTTTAACAAATAAAATCTGATCGATCGATTGATTGATTGATATATAGATACCCGGTGTCCTACAGTCTGATTACTCCAGAAGGAAATGATTCGCATGTATGAGTAAGATGAGTCAGTTTGAGACGTTTGCACAGGTGGGAAATCTGACTGGCAGAAATGAATCAGTCGCAGTCATGATGTTCAGGGCTGCTTTTTATAGTTCTGAGAGCTGAAGAGAACGGTTTCACAGATCAAATGACAGACCCTCATGCAATGAAACAAAAGCAAAGCCAACTCAGAAAACACAAGACCGGAAGGACGTTAAAAATGTCTACACACCACGTTACTGGCACCAACAGGGCTGCCGAACTCACGACACACCCTGCCAGGGAACCTCGCCAGGGAGGCACCGGGTGTTTGGAAACAAAACCCCGATGGGGGATCAATCACAAACAAAATGCCGAAGGGGTCTAGGTCCTCGACCCGCGCACGTAAAGGAACGTGACCACAGGGCGAGAGGACTTTTATTTTGAAAGCGTGGCCGTTCAGACGAGGGCAGAGGTCATTCCGGTTGTCCTCCCACGGTGTCACCGGTCACTGCCTGACACCTGTGCAGGTTGACCCGCTTCACGGCTGCTGCGTCAGTCTCCCTGCTGACAGGCAATCATGAGCTGCAGACAGAGGCAGCAGGTTACTACAGCCCTGCAGGTGTGGGATTACCTCAATACATTTCAGTGCAACACACAGCTGGATTCTGTTCTGTTGCCCTGAGTAGGGCAGGGCCAATGACAAGGTTGGATGGTAGGTTACATTATATTACTTACATTATTGCCAGTTAGTAGACACTCTTACCCACAGCGACTTACATAGGTTACAGTTTTTACCCGTTATGCATTTACATAGCTGTATAGTTTACTGAGGTGACTGTGGGATAAGCCGCTCTGGATAAGAGCGTATGCTAAAATACATGTAATTTACCTTGCCCAAGAGCACACCAGCAGTGCCGCAACAGGGAATTGAACCAGAAACGCTTTGGTAACGAGCCCTGCCCTTTACCACTATGCTACACTTGCCAGTCTGAAGACACCCTTCAGAGAACTATGCTTTAACAGAAAGCTTTACACAGTACGTGCAAATGTGTTTGAGGAAAACCCAGTGTTTAAATATATGTTTTACTGTGAAATATGACATCCTTTAAATATAAAACTTGAAAAAATGTGAGGAATAAATTATGACAATGACCCACGCATGGCTGATTTAATTGATAAATGTGAACTTATTGATCATGGTGTGGGGCATCCTACCAGATCAGAGGCGAACATCAAAGACTTCATCCTCGAGACCTTCAATGTCTTCCTCTGCGATCACTACAAAAAACAGAGCAAACCAACACCATTCTCACTGTGTGTTTGCCTGTGCTCCACAGGTCAGGGGGTTGTAAAGGTACCTGTGCTCCACAGGCCAGGGGGTTGTGAAGGTACCTGTGCTCCACAGGTCAGGGGGTTGTAAAGGTACCTGTGCTCCACAGGTCAGGGGGTTGTGAAGCTACCTTTGCTCCACAGGCCAGGGGGTTGTGAAGGTACCTGTGCTCCACAGCTCAGGGGGTTGTAAAGGTACCTGTGCTCCACAGGTCAGGGGATTGTAAAGGTACCTGTGCTCCACAGCTCAGGGGGTTGTGAAGCTACCTGTGCTCCACAGCTCAGGGGGTTGTGAAGGTACCTGTTTTCTGCAGATCTGAGAGTGTTGGGGTACCTGTGTTCTGCAGGTTTAATGGGAGCGTACCTGTGTTCTGCAGGTTTGGGAGTGTTGGGGTACCTGTGTTCTGCAGGTTTGGGAGTGTTGGGGTACCTGTGTTCTGCAGGTTTAGGAGTGCTGGGGTATCTGTGTTCTGCAGGTTTGGGAGTGTTGGGGTACCTGTGTTCTGCAGGTTTGGTGGGAGGGTATCCGTGCTCTCGAGGTCGGAGGGGAGTGAGGCTGGAGGCGGGAAGCTGTAGGATCGGGTCGGGGGGGGGGCGGGGGCACTCGTGACTGATGCTCTTTGTTCGTTTGCGGCACTCGACAGAAAGACGACTGCGGCAGGACTTGTGGCAGTTCACACCACACGCTACGAAGGGAAGGAGAGAGAGAGAGAGAAAGAACAAAAGGGAGAGAGAAAGAAAGAGAGACAGAGAGAGAGAGAGGGAGGGAGAGAGAGAGGGAGAGAAGGACAAATATGTTTGAATTGATTTTATCTACCAAAATGCACATTTAACTGAGCTGCAAATCAAAGCCAATGTTCCCTTTAAAACCTTATAACACTGTGTAAGAAACAATAAAGTTTATTTCATTCAATGATTGAGAACTCAGAAGCAGAACAGGACATTGTAAATTGGAGTTACTGCTGTTAGGGGTGTGCTGCTGCAACAGTGGTGTGGACAAAGTATCCCGCCACCTCTAGTCTTTCCCTTTCTCTCTGAGTAATGACCGCAAGCATTACAGTGTGGTACTGTCCTGAAAGCCAGGCTGGGACCCAAATGTACAAAGCTGCAGGTCTGATTCCCAGGTGAGATACTGTCATTGTGCAAGTACCCCTAAGCCAGGTACATAGCTGGAATATTGCTTTAATTTCAGTGACTGCCAAACTCATAATGAGCCTTGGAAATTAAATTAATTGAAATCAATGAAAAAAATTAATATTTTAAAAATGCTTGCTTAAATTTCTAATCCGAGTCCAGGACAGAGCATTCTGAGTGTAGAGTAAACGTCCACAAACTATGAACATGTAGTTGGTCCGACTATGTAATCCATATGGATCCAGAGATAGGGAAATTCAGAGACACAAAAGCCACTGACTCACACAAACTCATTAATTTTTCCAACCTCTCCTGCGATCAAAATCGAACCCACCAAACTTTGCCTGAGTTCCAGATCGGACTAACTGTGACTCTGCTCGGTGAAACAGTCAGCCATTAAGTCCTGTGACATGCAATTATTTTCAATTAACTCTGCACCCCACCACCCCCTCACCCCCCACCCTGCCCAATCGCAGGTAACAACAGTAATAGAAATTAATGACCTGCCACCTGATGCTATTCCCATTGATTTACAGAGGTTTCATTACCCTGCAGAACAGGCCTGATCGCTCATAAACAGAAAAGAATTATGCACTTTTCAGCGAAGGTTAGGGGCTCAGATATAAAAGCTCACGTGAGTCTTCAGCTTGACAGGTGAATGCCATGCCAAAACAAGCGTTTCTGGTGTGGATGGAGGCATGCCTGTGTACCACTGAGGGAGTTCAGAAAATGGTTAAAATACCTGCCTCACTCAATGTCACTTGTGCTGCAGCAGACACTATGAATCACAGGTATTAAAACTTTGCTGGACTCTTCTTTTCACTAACAAAACTAACAAAGTACAGGCCGAAGCAGAGGCCCCTATTCACCGACACACCTTTAACAGTACAGAGGAGATTGAAAAATAACAACAGAATAAGCAATTTGTGCTCCCAGCATACAGGAACTGAACACATTGTTATTTTGTTTTTCAGCTTAAGTGAAGCTTCTGTACGTGTTAACTCTCAATGCCAGGCTCTTCATAAGGACAACGTTCCTGTCCCTGTGTCCTCCGATAAAAAAAAAATAATAACAATAATAATGTTATACAGAATGCATTACTCTGTCATTTTCCAGAGTTTTTGATAATAAAATTAAGAATTTTTTTAAAGCAATTTTTGTAATTGTAAAGCACTATAATATGGGGGTGGCTCCTATAGAACACTAGTCTTTGTAATATTAAGTCTTCAAAAAAAAAAAATCACAAAAAATATTATTTGAAATAAGGAAGGATTGTTGTTGTTTTAAATGAAGTCTTCCTCACAGTTAAAGCTGTAATGAGAAAATCTGTTCTGCCTTCAAGCTAAATTAATCCATAAATATGTACTTTTTTTAAAACTGACACCGATTTCACTCGTAAAGGCCTAAGTGTAGGATATATCTGCTGCTTTAGGACACTATTCCTCCTCTTCCCTTACCTTTACACTTGTATCCTCGCTTGTAAAAGCCCCAGATCTGAAAGAGACAGCGGTTAGCATTGACACGTGAGGAACTCGACTTCTTCCTGGGGTTACTTCATCTAAGCACAGTGTGGAAACAACTGAGGTGTGACAAAAAAAGAAATAAGAAAGGATTTAAAACACATATTTCTTATCACAGGAAATTCGCATGAGGTCAACGGTTAGCTGTGATATGACATAATGTTAAAGGAAAAGAAGGGATACAAGACAGAGAGAGAGTAAGTCTGTTTGTGTGTGTGTGCGTGTGTGTGTGTGTGTGTGTGTGTGTGTGTGTGTGTGTGTGTGTGTGTGTGTGTATGAAAGAGAGAGAGAGAGAAAGAGAAAGAATTAGAAAATGAAGGAAGGAAAAAAATAGCAAGAGAGAGGGAGTGAAAGGGAGGACAGCAGCTAAATCAGTAATAATAATATCTAAGCTATTAGTAACAGAAGAAATAAAAGTGATGAATGCTGAATGGTTGAGCTAAATCCCATTCTGCGGTGCAAGCTTAGAGATATCTCAATAGGAAACCACAGTGCTAGAGTGTCTTGTACCACTCACTGAATGTGCAAGAGACACGCGGGGAGGGAGAGAGGGAGATCTATTTAAAAACCATCAAAACTGTCTGCTTGTTGTTATTCAAATCTTTTTTGTATAGGGCAATTTTGGCATTTGTTTGTTTTCATCTGATCTTCATTCACAGTTTCACAGTAACGTGGGTGTGGGAGGTGGCTTGGTCTTGTTTGTGTGAGTCCCGAAATGTTTTGGCAGCCCTGGACGCCTCCGGTTGTGCACCGAGTCTGCCTGGCTTCCCGGCAGGGGGAGGGCGGGGTGATAAAGACCAGGGCGTGGGTGTGGTGTGTTTGTGGCACTGCACCACAGGGTAACACGAAAAGAGGAAGCACTGATACTGCCTTTTCACTTGGGGCCTACAGGAAACTGAAAAAGCCAAGGGCTGAAGCTGTTTTTATCCCCTCCACCAACCGCAAGGATCAACACCGTTCTGTTTTCAGAAGCAGAAAAACATCAGTGCCCCTCACTCACCTCACCCCCCCATCCACTATGGGCACCAGACAGTGAGAAAGCCAGAAAAGTGGGGGCATTGCAGTAACGACATTCTGCCACTAGAATGCTCGCTGCTCCAACATGGTGACAGTGGGATGGAGTTGACTGACAGGAAGGCAGTGAGAGGGAGAGGGTGGCAGGGTTCCCTAGCGTACTCACAAGGCCAGCACAGTGCTGACAGAACACAGGCTTGACATGGCTGCTCTCAGCAAACGCGTGAACGAAGCCCATCTTGCAGTTAAGCAGGGAGCTGGCCTTCGTGAAGTACTCAATCATCTCCTCTGGGCTGATCTGCCCATCCCTGATCGAGAGAGAGAAAGAGGGAGAGTTCATTAAATTTATGGTTCATTCGGTATTCATTATTAATATTTACTTGTGTAGATCAACTCTTTCCGGTATCCCATATTTCACTTTTTATGAGCCTGTTCTGGCATTATGAAGTGATGCCAATGAAGCACTCATTGAAGTTGAGTTTTAATTTGATCATATTCTAGTTTACCAGCACTGACGTAGCTTTCACTTTGTTTTATATTCTCCTCTGCATTTACGATAAATAATAGCACACCTGCTTATGTGATGACTGTTACAGAAAGTATGTTCTCTAAAACAGGAACCTGACAAAGTAAACATAAGTGTTTGTGACGGAAGAAGAGGAAGAAAGAGGAAGAGGTAGAGACAGATGCCTGCTCTCCTGTCGACTCACTGATTCTTATCCAGCTCGCCGAACTTGCTGAGATAGGGGAAGTTGTTCCTGATGATCTCGAACTCTTCCTGGGAAATGTACCCGTCTCCATCCGTGTCGAAGTTTTGAAACACCGACTGCAAGACGCAGTCAGGCGGGTCATGAACGCCGGGAACAGCAGTGCTCTGCACCTGCACTTCCACGTCCTTTTCAATTTATGTCAAACAGCACACCATGTGTGTGCACTGTACCGGAGCACAGCACGTGCAGTAGACCACAGCATTGCGTGTTAGTGTGCAAGTGGACAGAATTGTCTGTGCGTGTGTGCGTGTGTGTGTGTGTGTGTGTGTGTGTGTGTGTGTGTGTGTGTGTGTGTGTGTTTACTCAGGTCATGTAACAGTCCATGTTTGCCTGCTAGCGGCTTAAGTTGGCTCTACATCACAGCTTAAAAGACCCTTAAAAAACCCAAAGATCACTCAGCCTTGTTTGTTTAGCTTACTATAATGTAATTATGCGGCTTATGCTTATTTGGCAATACAGATTGCACACACCAGCGAAAACCTGATAGTGGCCTGTAACCAGATTTAGGCCATAACCATAATCACATCAGAATCAGCTAACCGGTTGGTCTGGTCTCCAGATACACTGTTTAAACTTTGCTCCCAAGAACTGAAACCACCATACAGGTCAAGCCCTGCCAGAGGACTAGTGTAAGATTGAGCACAGATATATAAAATGATACCCATCGGTTCTAACCCTGAATAAAAAGACATAAAGGAGCAAACTGGCCTCACCTCCACCATCTTTTCGATGTGTTTGCTGATGACGGTGGGGTCGGCTTTCGGTTTCACCGACGATGTCCACTCATCCATCACAGAGGGCGGAGACTCAAGGCTGGGGGTGGGGGTAGAAGCCTGACCAATGAATGGGGAGAAAAAAAATCAAATCCTCAAAACTTTAAATCTTTCTAATGCCAGGATAACAGCCAATAGTCCAAACGGTTACAAAAGCATCCTGTGTCAAATCCCCAGGAAATCATTTTACAAACTCAATGGCGTATAAGGCTTTCCTCATAAATATGCAGAAGAAACAATGATGTAGCTATAGCCTACAATATTAATATTAAAGATACATATGGTAAAACAGTTGTTGAAAGTAATATAATCATAGATTGACCAAATCAGCTAGCTACCGAATCTTGGAAACTTCTAAAGAAGTTTTTCTTAATCACAATTTCTCCCATTGCTTCTTTAAGTGTACACTTTACATGATGCAATTTTACTTATGATCAATTATCACAGTATGCTCCTTCTACATGTAAGACTTGAGCATATTTTCCTGTTCCTCTCAATGGCTCTTACTGTCAGGTCACTCCAGTGTAACCTGACAATTTATCCATCAGGTAATGTCTATTGCTCTGAAGGAGGTTCTGCTGCCCATTATCGCCCCCCTGTGGTAGGCTCCAGACTTACAGCAGGTTTGAGGCTGCGAGGTTCCCTCTGTAGGGACAGCTGATAGATCTCTTCCTCAGTGTGGTACTGATCCAGGGACACCTGGTCAAACAAACACAGAGCAGAGGCCTCAGTGTAATACTGATCCAGGGATACCTGCCTGGGCAAACATGGAATAGAGGTGAAGACACCCTCTCATTCTGGGCGCTCCTTGGTATCTATTCTCCTCAGAGTGGTTTTGGTCTGTTAAACATGGAAGAGGGGCATTGCGTCCAACCACTAACCATTCACAATTGACACCAACTAGCACATTTAAGCAAGCGTCAATTTTTTTTTTACTAAAACTTACTCATCATCCGGAGTAGGGCGGGCACTCGTTAATTAAAAAAGTGTCAGAGAAGGTGACACTTGGTTGAAGTTGTTACTTCAAGTGACAGACTCAGAACCATTAGATGGAAGGCCCCTCCCTCCCAGAGCACAGTGAGCAGCTACAGTATGCTTACACATTCCAGTAATCGCAGTGTTGTATCTGATCAGGAGGCAGAGGTACAGGAATGGGAAATGGTGCAGGGCAGGGGGCGGGGCAGGGGTGAGGCAGGGGGCAGGGGGCGGGGCAGGGGTGGGGCAGAGGCAGGAAGAGGGAAGGGGGAGGTGTAGGGTACAGAAGGGGCAGGGCAGGGGGCAGTGTGAGGTGTGCAGGGGGCGGGTCAGGGACAGACCGTGAGCAGGTTGAGCAGGTCGGTGTTGGCGTCGATGTTGGGGGGTGTGGTCTGGATCAGCGCCAGCTCCTGCAGGATGGCGTAGAGCTGCTGGGTCTTCACCAGGTTGACCCGCGTCTTCCCCGGGTCGGCCCAGTCGGGCAGCGCCACATGCACTGCGATCAGGTCCTTCAGGTGGACCCCCAGGATGGGGAAGCGGAACCCGGTGCACTCGGAGAAGCGCCGCCGGTACTGGCTGTAGTTCCCGCATGACGTCACCAGCTCCGTCAGGCTGCTGAAGGCCTGCAAGAGAGCTGCATTTCAGGGCGGGGCCAGACGGGGGGGTGCGTAGTGGAAGGCTATTGGCTGCTTAGGGTCAGCATACCACATGGTCTCATACCACAGACCAGTGAATGAAGCACCGCCTTTATGCAAAGGTAACAAAGGATCTAGGCTCATAACCAGAAGAACTCGAATCACTTCAGGGCGGGGCTGGACTGAGGAGGGGGTGGAGGAAAGGGCGGCAGTGTGGAGGAAAGGAGCAGGACTTGTATCCGAAAGGTTGCTGGTTCAGTTCCCAGCTGGGTCACTGCTGTTGTACCCCTGGGCAAGGGACCCAACCTTACAACTGCCTCAGTAAATATCCAGCTGTATACATGGATAAAACTGTAACCTACATAAGTCACTCTGGATAAGAGTGCCTACTAAATTACAGTAATATAATGTGGAAGGCTATTGGCCATTTACAGTCAGCTCACTTTCACCCTAGACCAATGAGTGAAGCACTGCCCTAAACATAGGTGGTGTAGGATCTAGACTCATAATCAGCAGAGCAGAGAATTAAACCTGAAATCACGTCTGTGACGCACGGCTGTGCAATCTGATAAAAGGCTCATGAAAAAGCTGGTCCGATAAAGGAAACCTCGGGAATGGGAAACACTGATGTGCAGTGACGGGGCGGGACTCGAACCTTGCGGGTCTCACTGCTGATGTGCGCCTGCGTGTCCTTCAGCCTGGAGATGGAGCTGTTGCTCAGGCCACCGATCACAGCCATCAGGGTGTTAAAGTTCTGCAGCTGCAGCAGCCTCTGCGGGGAGAGAGCGACAGGACATCACATCCTGAGACCCCACTTCTCACCCAATCACCTGTCAGGGGGGTGGGGGTGGTAATTAGATGGCCAGATTTAGCCAGGGCACAAGAGTCCACATTCCTACTCTGTGCAGTAAGTGCCACTGGATCTTTAATGACCACAGTGAGTCAGAACCCTAGATTTACATACTCCTGCAGTGTACACATCACACCACCAGGGCATTTCATTTACTCAATCATTGACTTTTTTCAGCCAATAAAAAGACAGGTGTCCACACCAATCAGCTATGATTCGTTCAAATCAGTGAGTCACTGATAACCTGCAATGGATCCACCCATTTTTGGGGGTCTGGGAAGCCCTGCCCTCCCGTCCCCGCACCATCCCGTCCCCGGCGCTGACCTGGGCCACCTGGATGAAGTGGGAGATGACTGTGGCTCTCTGGGGGGCGGTGGTTTTGGAGAGGACCATTAGTTGGATCCACTGGGACACGCTGTTGAACAGGGTGATGAAGCGCTCCAGGATGGGGTTATCCACAGTGCAGCCATGCATCACAAAGCTGTGGTAGTCCTGGAACTGGGGGCACGGGGTCAGGGGTCAGGGGTCAGAGGTCAGAAAGGATACAGTTACAAGGATACAGGGGTCAGAGGTCAGAAAGGATACAGTTACAAGGATAAAGTTACACAGGCAGATAATAACATAGGTTACAATTTTAACACGTTACCCATGTATATAGCCGGATAGTTACTGAGGCAATTTTGGTTAAGTACCTTGCTCAAGGGTACAACGGCGATACCCCTGTGGGGAATCGAACCAGCAACCTTTTGGTTATGAGTCCTGCTCCTTACCACTATGCTATACTGCTATCCCAGGTTCCAGTTGACTCCATACTCTTCATGAATATTCATAATGTGTCAGCAAATCATAACACTTTCAGCCTCGACAAATAGCCAAGGCAGAACTGTGTATGTTAAGCACACAGAGTTGTGTATCTGTTCAGTGAGTAGAGTATCTGTGCTGAGGGCACACAGGCCCCGCCCCCACTCAGCAAGCTCACCAGGATCTTGCAGAAGCTCTCATACTCCAGGTAGGTGAGGTGTTCCGCCAGCTCGCTGGAGTCCAGGTGATCGAACAGCAGAGACACTTTCCTCTTCTTGGTGGCAGAGGGGGTGCGCTCCGTTACCTGACGTTTCCACTCATAGGAAGGCCTGAGAACAACCCCAAAAACACCAGCAGAGGGAGTTCAGTCTAACCACGACAGCACTGTGTCCATAACATCTACAATTCAAGGCAAATTCAAGAGAGCATTACTATCTCTCTCATTCTTAAATAGTATTTTTTTTATTTAAGTGACTTTGAAACTCAAGATGATGTACAAGAACCTAAAAAAGCAGTTGCTAAAACTTCAGGAAAAAGTACTATTTGGCCATCTGTGTTTATGAATATGTGAGATTCCACAAAAAAGATCTTTGTTATAAGAAAGCAGTTTAGAAAGCAACTGTATAAATATTCTGTAAACCACTGGGAGCAGCTTTCAAAGCAAGTTTGCATTCAGAAGCATTAATTTTCTACCATGTCCAGATGCGAGACTGCCCCCTGCTGGCCCATCAACACCACTGCAAACAGACGCCTGGTTTTCCCAGGAGGTCTAATGGAGCTCCCAGGCACAGCCGGCCACTTACACGCTCTCGATGTCGATCAGACGACTGCTACGCTTGTCACCTTCCTGGGACAGGAGGTCCCTCAGGCCCCTGATGTTCTGAGCCAGCTCAGGATTCAAATCAAACTCTGCGGGAAACTCTGAGATCCAGTACCTGCAGAGGACAGGGTGGTAGAGGGGGGCAGACAGCGGGGTACTTACACACGTGCAGCCAGAGCCAGTGCCACAGTGTAGCACCTGGATATTTTCCTGCTGTCTGGTAACTATTGGTTTATAGTCCACACCTCAATAAAATGAAACCCCGCATGATAGCCATGTTTTAATGTTTACATCTAAACAAAACCACACGTTAACCATAGGTTTGGCATCGTAGTTGTAAATCACCAAATCAGCAAGCTTGCAATGTGTGAAATTATTCGAGGCATGCGACTAGCTTTCTGAAAAGAAACACACCCTGTAATATATCGCTGTGGTCTCAACGCAATAGTAACACACAGATGAACACATGAGCAGACGCAAACAGATGAATTCATAATCTGAATAATTTCATGGTACATCTCTGTGTTATAAGGAGAATACTGTTGGATGCCAGGTGATCTCCACATACTTGACCAGGTGACAGATCTGAGTCCTGAATTTGGATGAGCTGTTCTCCTCCTGAGACCTGTTTTACTGTTAAGGGATATTACTCAAATTTCCACAAAGCATTACATTTTGTCCTTTCATTTAAATAACAAAACAAAAGCATGAGAATCGGTTTCTGGAAGGCAAGGGTATGTATTCTGGATTTTGCTGCAACCAGTCCCTCTGGCTAGATCGATCTAATTAGCTAATTAATTCTGTACATGTCCCAAAATACAGCAGCCTCCAGTAACACTTGCCAAGTTCATCAAGAATTAATCAGGTTATCAAAAAGTGCAAAGCAGAGTAAATGCATGGGCTAAAGAGCAGAGTTTTTGGTCCTCTCAGGAACTGAGTTTGAAACCCCTGGGAAAGATTTCATCTGATTCATGTTTCTGATGAGCCCTCCTGACAGTGCCGTTTGTAAGATGCTGGTACCACTGATGCCGTCTGGGCCACAGAGATGCGTCACTGAAGGCAGTACTCAGGCAGGGGTGAAGGATACTTCAGCAGCAGCCTCCTGGCCAGCTCAGAGGAAGGGAGGTACCAGGGATGCATCATCAGGAACATTTTCACGAGTGACGCGTCCTTCAGGGAGCCCTGTTCATCTGAAAGACAACAACGGCATCATCATTTCCAGTGTTCACCACACACCAGCCTGCTGCCAGCCTGTCTCAATCCCAGCAGCATCTCACAACCCCTCTGTCAAAACAAGAAGCGAGCTGAACAGAGGTTCTGACAGGAACCTCCCTGTGGTGGCATCACAATGGACATATTACTCTGTACTCCAGTTATCCAATCACTTTGGGGGGTTGAGGAGGTGGCGGGGGGGTTGGGGGGGGTTGTGGTTTACTGTTAATGTCATATTGCCTACTGAGCCTTAATAACTTTGGTTCCTTGCCCCCGTTCCTATCCCATGATAGGCATTTTGGCAGGGTCACCAAAAAGCAGGGAGCCACCAAGCTTGTATGCCCTGTACATCTGAGTCTATTACAGGTGGTTTCAATAAACAACAGTTTCCTCATTCAGCCCTTCACACACAGGGAAGTGTGGTTTGGAACAACACACAGCATGGCTGTCAAGCAGGAACCAAGAGCCAAGATGGTGGAATAGGGTGACTATTCAGTGCAATGACCAAAACTACAGCTGCAACATATGTATGGTGGGGTAGCACAGATAAATTAGTGCAGCTGCACTAACATATCTATGGTGGGTTAGCACAGTAATGCTCTAGCTTTGAGGTGGTCAATGAGTATAGCGTGGGCAGAAATGCATGACAACACTGACCAAACGCATTGATGCAGGCCTCCACCAGCTCCTCCACAGTGGCTGACTGATCCAGCCCGCTGGCGTCCATCTTTCCCTTTTCTGTCTTGCTTCTCTTCCTCTCCTTTCCTCCGTTTCCCCTCCTGCTCTGCAAGCAAGTGGGAGTCAGAAAAGCAGAAACGCATTCATATGTGTGCAAAAAAAATATATCCTCATGTACTGTACGTTCGGCTATATCTGCGGCAGCAGGCTTCCAACCTCTGGCTAAAATTGGCAGCGCAGGTTATGAGCATTCACTTCCTGGTTAACTGCATAAAAGAGAGGGAAAGTCCACCATCGTGAGAGGCCACCCACACTGTGAGATCTCCCTCCTGTTCACTCAGAATTACAATACATTTACATATAGCCATTTAGAGAGAGCTTCTATCCAGAGTGACCTTTAGGAATTAGGCTGCATGAACATATACAGAAAATGTCACACAAACCTGAACATTTCAGTATGTCAACAATGCTACAACAGCCAGTGATGTAGTAAAAGCACGGGGGTCCCTCGTACAGCTCACACACTGGGCACGCCTCCGACGGCCTCGCGGCCAGCCATCCCACTCTGACACCATTTGTAGCGAAGGGCCAGAGCAGTCACCCCACCTGGCCTCGAACCCGGGTCTACGGGGTACCAAAGATGCCAAAGAGCCTCAATGACCTAAATCATTAGCGCAATAGAGATAACACTAAAATATTATGCAAATAAGGCACTGTGTCTTGATTTAAATTGAAGAATCAGTCCATGCAACTCTAACCTGTCTTAACTCTTAGTCCACACTGGGCTCCCCGACAATTATCCAGATGAGACACAACCATGAGTCCTACTGTCTCTGTCCACCAAGAGGCCAGAAAATGGATGGGATGCTGATAAACTGATATTGTGACCTTACAGACCAGCCCGGTTACTGCGCTTTGGACACCTCAGGGTGCCTGGCCACCCTTTCTCACATGCTGGTTAGGTTCCCTGTCTATTCTGGCCCCAATGTGGTGGAATGAGCTTCCCACAGCAGTGAGGACAGCGGAGTCACCAGCCACCTTCCACCACAGACTGAAGACCCACCACCACAGAATGCATCTCTCCCTCCCAGCCCCGTCATAACCGAAATAGTCTCCTTGTGCATATATTACAGTATATAGTTCGGTATAGTATTATTGTACAGTACGTTGTTTTGCACTTCTGAAATTATTTTAGCAGTCATGCATTTGCAGTAGTCCTGGTTATCACAACATTGACTTGGAGCATGTTCAGCTCTGGTCTGTTGTGTTATGTATGCACTGTTATTCCTCTTATTTTACGTCACTCTGGTTGACAGCACCTGTGAAGTGAAATAATGTAAGGAAAACCAAGGTCCTGATTCACAAAGGTCATTAAAGACCACATTATATGTTGTTCAATGAGCTGGTACTCTGGCCACAACCCTATCTGGCCCCATCCGGCCATCTAATCATGTTGATTGGCTACACAATACCCTAGACTCCCTACCTGTCTCCTTTCCCATATAAAATATAAGTCCCTGATGAAGGATCTTAAAAATCAGCCTGAATCGACCGTAGCTGCACTGCATACATTTTTTGGTCCGTTTTACTCCAACAGTAAGTTACAGAAATTCCTCCGATTCTCACACATCTTGGCGGACATGGTGCGGCGCCGTTAGCTTCGCCTTCTTATAAACACTTATCATGTTTAACCACAGCAACCACACGCAAAATGACTCAACACCTCGCCTCCACTTCCCCTCCCGTAGAGTACAGACTGCTGTGCATCACTGTACGCTTTCTCACGCCCGTGCTGGCGACCCGGGCGATGCTGGCGAGCCCGTCCGCTCTCCCCCCGCCACGTTGTTCCTCTCGGGTCACTCCCGCAGCGGTACAGTGCAGAGAAAGGCTGGCATTTTCTCCTCTGTCTCCCTGCGTGGGAGCGGGAGATGATGGCAGGCCAGCCGTCGGGAGGCAGATGGAGGCCTACACCTCCTGTCTCCGCATCGGCGGTGGGCGGACAGGCTTAACGACAGGCCTCGCAGACCTCCTGCCGCACGCAGGGGGAGATGGAGCAAACGGCTCTCAGATCCAGCGCTGTCCTTTACGAGCACAATACCCGGTGAGCTCTCCCCAACAAGGCAGCGCCGTCTGGGGGCAGGTGGTAGGTGGTAGCATAGTGGTAAGGAGCATGGCTGGTAACCAAAAGGTTGCTGGTTCAATTCCCCACCGGGACACTGCTGCTGTACTCTTGGGCAGGGTACTTAACCCACAACTGCTTCAGTAAATATCCAGCTGTATAAATGGATAACATGTAACAATTGTAACCTATGTAAATCACTCTGGATAAGACCGTGTGCTAAATGACAATAAAAATGACAATAACCTGCCATGCTAGTGACCCAAAAAACACCATATATAAGATGGCTCTTACTGTATCAGCAGTGTCTGTCATGATACAAAGACAGATGCTAAGCATTCTGGGATGTCAGGAGTCAGAATGCACAGCGTTAAGATAAATATCCCTTGGACCCTGTAATCTTTTATGAATGAGCCCCCCTATCACCCCCCAACCCCACCCCCCTCGCTCCCTGCAATCTATCTTTGAATAAAGCACCAGCAAAATGGTGGTAAGAATTCTATACACTAAACTGTTTGATTACAGTGGTGGTACGGCATACAGCAGTCTGTCTGAGAACGCACATGCTGTCAGCCGCCTGGTTCCGTGGAAACAGAGGGAGATGCTTTAGCGTTTCTGCTGTCTCTGAACTGGAACCTGCAGCCCCTTGTGTCAGGGGACCGTGGGGTTCTGCCAGTGTCTGGAGTAGAACTTCTGCCCATGCCACTTAAAGACCTCCATTATTACTGACAGCTTCTATTTAAACCAAGCCTTGACAAGTAGTACATTTCCTGCCTCTCCCACTGTGCGGGCTATCTGTCGGGGTGATGAGCCTGCTGATGGACAGATTAGTGGTTAAAAAGTCTTGAGAAAGAGTACACGATGGGTGGAGGAAGTGTGAGGGGAGAGAGAGAGAGAGAGAGAGAGAGAGAGAGAGAGAGCGAGAGGGAGAGAGAGAGAGAGAGAGACCACACTAGAACACAAAGATATAAAATCAGTTTTTTTGACTGCCAGTTGACGCATTGGCGGAAAAAAACAGGGTTTTCTATCATATTAAAAGAAGATTATACAAAAGAAACATTCCAATCAGAAATTGGTCTTAAACATATTTGAATAGTGTCATCCAGTCGGTTCTGCTACACTACATTGAAGTGTAATATGAAGCCGCTCAAATCTGCCACACTACATTGTACATTACATTATTGTCATTTAGCAGACTTAAATACAAGTTACAGTTTTATCTATTTATACATAACCATCTTTTAGCATCTTCTAGTTACGAGCCCCGCTTCCTCCCACTACACCGCTAGTGTCATGACACTGCTAGTAGCTACGCGACACTAAATCAAACAAACACCCAAACCCTGCATGCAGAATTCTGTAAAAACATCCTGCAGGGAGAGAAGTCTGCCCTGTAACACACACGCAGGGCTGCATTAGGTATCCAATTCCCAGCTAAATTCAGAAAGTGACACTAACTTTTTGTCCAAAGCCCAACAGACTCTTTATGAGATTAGGCTTTCTAAACGCCATAGCTCAGCCCAGAGATGTCTCCCATCAGTCCTGAACCTCACAATGCCAGCACACGCTAACCAAAAACCAGCTACAGCCCAGCACCACTTTTCAGCTGCCAATTACAGTTAACCAGACAATAAAACAAAATTTAAAAACCCTATCTGGAATATTAGAAGAAGGAAACCAAAACCCCAGAATAGGCTTTATTGTTTTTGGGCCCCACATGGGCGGCACACACTGGCGGAACATCTCTGTATTGTCAACTATGCAAAGCAGAGGCAGATGCTGATCCAGCACCAGCTCAGAGACCGTACCATAGCCTCTGTGACAAGGCAAGTGCAAGAAGCCAAAGAGTGCACGGCTGCCAAAAAGGAGATGTCACTCCATGTGTGCACCGAGTGACCTACATTGTTGTAAATCTTCCAAAAAAAAAAAAAAAAAAGGAAAATATTTTTTCACTAAATTCTCAAATAAGGAATGATATCAAGTTAATAAAAAGCTGCAAATCATGTAAGGGGAAGCCCGGCAGCAGCATGATCGGCCCTGTGAGTTTCAGCCTACCATAGCCTGAGGGACAGCGAGTCACCACCCGACACTAACACACGACATACAAACATATAGGCAGACATACTTTACCTGCATATTTCTACCGTGCTGTATGTTTTTGATGATATTATAATAATATTCAGAAATAACAGTATTTCATGCCGATAAAGCACATCACACTGAATTAAACTAAACTCAGACAGGGATAGGAGGAAGATGCTATCAAGTGCATGAAAGAAGACAACTACAGCCAGGAGAATAAAACTCATCAGACAAATACATACATTACAGGTGTGGAGGTACAACATTTTCTTCATGTCTTTTCTTGTTCAAGCTGATCTCCTCACAATGCCAGTTTGTCACGGTTTCACTTCCTACTCATAGCTCTGTGAATTTATGACACTCTTGCTACTAAAATGCAAATGCCAGCCAATATGTCCACAAAAAGAAAAAAAAACATCTGCCCTAAGCAAGCTTGGGTGTGTCCTCAAAATAGGAATCTATTTTTTTTGTGGTATGGTACATATTTTCGGCCTTGCATGAGTAAACATGGTGGTAGTCGAACGCTAGGTTAATTAGAATGTGACCTAGATCGCTAAGACAAAAGCTAAAAACGTTAGCATCACATCACACACATGCCCCTGCACAACTGGCATGGCACACACGTTTGAACTCTGCATTTAATTTCTAACTACTGAGGAAATTCGTATTTCAGTGATGGAGACTTCTCGTCTAGATGAGATAATTACAGGCATTCATCCGTGAGGTAAATGTACGCCGTGAATTGTTTACAAAAACAATTAAGTGTCTGGATCTTTTCAGAGTGGCTGGATTTGTGCTGGGATGGGGTGGAGGTTATCAAAGTGACTCAGTGAACAGTAAGACAGACAGAGAAAATGGTAAATATTAACTGCCAAGACATATGGGAATACATTTCTTCTTGAAGCTCATGAACATACGTTGAAATGTATTGTGATCCAGCTTTTTGTTGAACAATTGAGCAGACTGAGAAGATGCAATGATCTAGTGTAATGATCTCTGGTGATCTTTTCACAAAATCAGGTAAGACACGATTCACAATCAAGGCCTTCATTCAGGATGATGTTTTTACTAAAGCAAACCTCAAGACTCTGTACACTTGTGTATGCTCCTAGCTGCTGTTTTGCATTGCAGTTTATAGGCATGGTACAAATCCTTGCTTACATTTGAAGGTACCAAAATGTCTTCAGCTGGGATAATTAACGGTATCATGACTTTGAATTTTCAGATTTTGGCACATTACTTGCGACCATGTAGCACATCCAGGCATTTTATTGCCCCCATGAGATCATCAGTGCAAAATCGATATCTAAAATTAGAGTCCTGTGCTTAGTTGTGAAATATAAGTCACAAGTCTTAAAGGCGAGGGGAAGTACACGAGGGACTGTGTTGTCACCTTTTGTAGTAGATTCCTCTGCTCTGCTGTGTTGTCCTCACTCTGACTCTCTGAACTCCTGCAGCAGCCCCAGTTGGCTGATGTGTGTTGGCCTACAGTGGCAGAGACATTGCACCACTGTATAGCAGGTACGTTACACGTTTTCAACTGTCAAAAGAAGACAGTCGCTGATTTCAACACAACAATTACGACCTAAAACACAAAACCAGAGGGGTGAAAGAGACAGAATCTGCTGCCGACCAGAATTCAGGGATCCCAGGCTTCAGTTTTGTGGAGCCAGAGGTCACGATTCAAAGGAGAACACTCGCATTACACTATCACACTAATCTCAACAGAATTTATGCAACAGTAAGGTCAATGAACTGATAGCATCAACAAAACTGGAACTGTAACCTCTCAGCTAACTATAAGCATGCAAAAAAGTTCACATATAGGCTATAGTGCAAGAGTAGTGTGGCGCCGGCAAGGACGTGAAAAATTGACTTGATTCCCAGATAAGCGTTTGAGATGGTGATGCAACCGTTCGGAGCTGGTGGTGTTGACAGTCCCCAAAACTACGGATAATCTGTTTGTGTAAATGGATCCTGTTGTTTGTTTGAGTGAAAACATCACAACACCTGCACACGAGGCTCTCACTCCATGTCCACATCCTGTGGAAATGAACCAGTCAACGTACAATTAGTACAAATTGGAGTCTTCAACTCATCTACCAATGTGTGAGGAGTTCTCACGAAAAGATCCTCTAACAGCTTCAGTTAATTTTAACCGTTTACCCTTGTCGTAGCGCAAGGCATCTTCACCATGGAAACTTTTTGGGGTTAACCCAAGTAAAAACTATTCGGTGTCATATTTAGGATAGTTGTGGGAATAACCCTCCTTCCCTTTGTGTCCGTTTTAAGAGAAAAATGTTTGGAAAAAGACGCCAAAAATACGCATCCAAGAGAGATATATCAGTCATGATTAAAGTAACATCATGAAGATTAAGGCTAACACGACACTGAAGCGTAAAAACTAAACCACTTTTTATAACGACAAAAAATGCCTTACCTTCAAAGTATAAGCACTTCCATCTACACCGACAGTCTTGTGCGCGAAAGGGTCACAGTAACTGCTAAAGATGAAAGCACTAATCTGGTGATCATTCAAAGGGGGATGCTCGAACGTTTGGTTATGCGTGTGCGGCTGTAAGACACTGTAGTGGCTTCAGACAACTCTTCTCAGCTCTGAATCGCAAGTGTAACAGCCATTAAGGCTCCTTGTTATTCACGGGACCGTAAGGTTCAGATGCCCGTGGCTCGCTTGGTTTCCTATCTGTTGGGCAATTCTGAAGATGTTTCGGTTCCTCCTGCCATCCCCTCTGCGCCTCTTGCGTGCCGCGCTTTCTCAATCTCGCTATACGCAATACAACCAAGTGCGCTCCCCTCGCCCAAGCGCGGCTCCCGCTCAGACCTTCACTAATACAGTCCTGTTCTTGTTGACTGGTTCGTTTGATGCGACTTTGCAAAGGAACTACGATTTTTCTCTCGTGGTAAACAGAAATGAATGATCTTAGCAGTTATTGCGACAGGTGAGCGGGTGGAGTTCCGTATTAGGAAGCCACGTGCACTACAACCCGACAATTTCTCTGAACTCCAAAAAATTTGAGTACAATTTGTCCCAGCTGTCTCCGGCGCGCCGAGCATCGCTGTTTTCTGTGTTTCGTTTGCGTCAAATCAACTCGTTTTTGTCTTACCTCTGCAAGCGCAGCACCGTAGATAAGTTGAATAAATCGTTGCTTCCGTCGAGTTTGCTCCTTTGAACTTCTTTTGATGATCGACCGTGTTTTTCAGCAACTTTTGCTCTCAAACTATATTGCAGGAAAAAAAATGTTGGAAACATTTAATTATTGGTATTGATTTGCATCTGCAAAACAGTGATGTGCAAAAAAACTTTTGCTACGATGCAACGTTATCTCATAAAATATCTATTCACCGCTGATTTTTTAATCTTGTTTTATCGCTCTACGCATAATTTGTTGAAAAGACGGTTTCATAAACACTTATTCTAGCCTAGACTGGTGCTTGGAAGACTGAATTGTAAACAGAAGGTTACAGGTTAAACTTCCAGGTACAGACCGCATGTTCGTGCCACTCCCTGTTTACCCAATCTAGAAAGCCATCAACAGACACAGAGACCATTACTTCCTTTATTTTACTTGTTTTAAATGGAAAAACTTTGAGCTGCCACAAAGGTGGCGAACACGTTAGAGTTGTTGAAATCCCCACATGAAAGAAGGGTTCCTCGAAGGTCAGAATCATTACAGTGTAAAACTGAGATGTTGTCAGGAATCATTTTTGTCAAGGCACAATACATTACTATTTGCTATGTCATTGCTGCGAACAGGATACCGTTGGTTTATACGGGCTTTTTTCATATTTTACGGCTTTTGTTCTCAGTGTACGTACAGTATGGCAGCGTTTCTCAAACCTCTCCTGGAGGACCCCTTGTCCTGCATATTTTAGATCCCTGCTCCAACGCAGGTGATTTAAATGGTCAGTTTGTTATTAAGCAGCTTCAGGAGTTCATAACGAGTTGATCATTTGAATCAGCTGTGTTGGAGCGGGGAGAGATCTAAAACATGCAGGACAAAGGGGTCCTCTAGGAGACGTTTAAGAAACGCTGCAGTATGGGACACGAACGTGTACTAACACGAAATGTTGATGCCTGTGTAACTGAGCTAAGGTTTGGAGGTTCTTGCTCTCTCTCTCACTGCGCAATTTGGACATGGGCGTTCGCTGTGCGGTTTTCCTTAAAAAACCTCAAGGTTCTTGCTCACGCTCACGCCCCCTCTCCCCTCCCCCTCCCGGGTCGTGAGGCGTTGGCTCAGCGCGCGTTCTCCCTCCTTGGTGTATTCACACCGCTGTAGTTTCGACGCCACACCTCAGGCAGCTTCAGATAGCTGACCAGGCGTTCTGCAGGACCCATCACACAGTTTACTTCTCTTGTGACTTTTTAAATTTTATTATACATACAGGGGGGCGCACTATTGTCATAAGCATCTTCACTGTGTTGCTATAGTTGGCAAATATGCCGGGACAGACCTCTGCTTCTGGGCACTGCACTCCTTTAGTCCCCACCTGCCCAGGTGTCTTACCTGTGGAAACGAAGGGAACATAATCCATTGTCCTTTGTGGTGGTCGTTCGTCCTGGATTCTCAGGGACTACCTCATTTTTTAGCCATAAACACCACACCAAATACCCCTCAGGTCTCTCTACCAGAAGAGGCAGCGGTGTGCTGCTCCCACAGTAGCCAAGGTGAAGTGTCTTGCTCTTTGAGAACCTGTGCAGTGTTTGGAAGATGGTGAAGGGACCACCATTGTCATTTAGTAAACGCTCTTATCCAGAGCAGCTTACATAGGTTACAATTTTCAGGTTATCCATTTATACAGCTGGATATTTACTGAGGGAATTCTGGGTTGCCGAAGGGTACAACAGCAGTGTTCCAGTGGGCAATAGAACAAGCAACCTTTTGGTTACGAGTCCTGCTTCTTATGTCAATGTATTATTATTATGTCAATACTGCTGCACACAAAAAACAGGGTAATTTCAGTCATCAGACTGAATTTCCTTAGTCATCAAACTCCATTTTCCTGCAGCTGTGCCTCCCCAGGCCTCGGCTTGGAGAAGACCTGCTCTCCTGCTGGTTCCCAGAATTGCCTGTGTGTGAACATCTTTGCTTGCTGTGTGCATGTTAATGAGTGTGCGACCACACTGCAGGAAGGAAGGTGGTGAAACGCAAAGGGGTGTGGTCCTGGGTCCTCGCTGGGCTCCGGGCCTCAGCAATTTCTCATCTCTCAAAACTGTTTCCTAAAAAAATGTAATGTAATGGTTTAACGCACTCGTTATCTCTACCAACTAGCTTGTCCCTTGTCTGGCCAACCATTGAAACCTGGTCACGCAGCGCTTCTAATATTGTTGAGTCCTTATGTTTTTTTGCATGTGTTGTACTCTAGCTCACTTGTAAGTCACTTTGGATAAAAGTGTCTGCCAAACAAATAAATATAACGTAAATGGAGCATGGCTGCAGATGGGGTCCGTTGGAAAAGAGCGTTCTGCGTGATGCCCTGAGCTCAGTGCGTTGCTTCCGTCTAAGTGGCCATGGGGTTTTTTTCATTACATTATGGGCATTTTGCATGTGCTCTTATCCAGAGCAGCTTACATAGGTTACAATTTTTTAGATGTTATCCATTTATACAGTGGCATATTTTCTGAGGCAATTCTGGGTTAAGCACCTTGCCAAGGGGAAAAGCAGAAGTGTCCCAACAGGAATCAAACCAGTAACCTTTTGGTTACAAGCCCTGCTCTTTACAGCTATACTACACTGCCACCACATTTTTTTTTGTTATATTCACATTCAACACTCGCTAAACCACATATGCTGTGTCAGCATCAGACTTGCCCAGTAAGCTAGTTCAACCGCTAATCAGATGAAAGGAGCCAGGAGTCTGAATGTGACTCCACTGAAATGGGCAGGGCTGCACGGTGACTAGCAAAAAAAGTATCTGTCCTGCAGTATTAAGTATTAAGTATTTCCAAAAGTGTCACCAGTTACCAAAATCAAAAGGCAAGCAAATGAGAGTAATCAGACTAGCCATTCCACTCCACATACACCCACACACCATAATCATAATCACCTGCTAGACAGATAGTGACTGGCTGGAGAAGTCCACATTATCATGATACTTTAGTCAATAAATCCCAAAGGTCAACCACTACTAGTCCCATGGGGCCTAAAGCATGTGACAAGGGCAGTTCATGTCATCACAAGTCAGTAATTCTTTGGGTCAACAAATACCCATTAACTAGGGGCTGACTTACGACAGGGGGAAAATATCTTAAGCAGATATAAAACAACCACCCTGTATGCGCGAGGTTTTATGCCAACCCCAAGTAATATAACGTATAAGGCATAACGAAACTTGATAACAACAGTCCTGCGCTAGGCAGCTAAGATCCACAGGCCGGTTAATTTTGGAAAGCTTTTGGAGTTAAATTGTTTGTTAATACTCTAAAATTGACCCCTTCGTGCTATCTTTCCAGCCGTGGAACACTTTATTTGCATAATTTCACAGGCAGCAACCTGTGTTTGCGGTTTTTCCTGCTTTCTGGTGAGATTAATATCCCATCCTACCGGTCTACTGGCGATTTCAACTCTAGCGGATGTTCAAGCGTAAAGAAGCGTACAGCGAACAGGGATAAGTTGCATTTGTCTTCGTAAACATTGCGCGTTAGCCAACGACTGCTCTAAACGTGCGAACATGGGACGCCCAGGCCAATGGAAAGTCGCAACGCGTTGGAGTCAAGGAGAAAAGCAACGGATCCGAAATTTGATTGAATGAACGTTTAACCAATCATTTTTCAGCGTGTCTGGCCTTTTCTCCAATCAGCGAGTTTTATGAAGCCACACCTCCTGACAGTTGGATGATATCACTTTGTGACGCCATTTCGTAACAGCGGGTGGAAGTTGCTACGGCGGAAAAAGGTACTAAAGTGGTTCGATCGTTTAAATTAGCTACTTTGCACGAAATATTCAACAATTACTGGTCTGTCCCGTCGATTTGCCGATTTATTATCCGAAAATTGCAACAGATATCGCTTGCCTAACGTTAAATACACGTGTGCCTTTGGCCAAAAATTAGTATGGCCAACGTTAGTTTGTGTGTATTCGCTAATGTATTCATTTCGCCGAGCTGATCACATCAATCCTTTGCATATATTTATGGTCTAATTATATAACTGCTGATTTCTGAAATAGCTAACGTTAAGTATGTACTTTTTTGGTGGTGTTTGTTATTGTTGCGTGTGATTCCTTTAACAGGCGTTCTTGGTTTGTGTGCGCCCGCGTGTGCGTAAGGCCTAGCTTTTATTGTCTGTAGAGAATGGTGTGTGAATCTGTGGCTTTTTCGTGTTAACCAGGGATTGCTTTATGTGCACACTTTTAAAAAGTGGCCATCCGATTTTTCCTGTAAAGCGCAGAATTCTGCTTTATTAAACTCCCAGTTCATGTTTGCGTTTTGGTGTTGTCGTAAACTCCACTGCGTTGATGGACGAGCAAACTTGTGGGGTATCTTAAGTTAGCTAATGATAGCGAGCTAATTTTGACGCCAGCCTGGCTGGGTATATGTATTGTAAGTCAGTCGGTCTAACTTTAGTTTTATTTGATGTGTTGCTAGGTAACGCAGCGCTACTGTTGGTCAAACATTATCTAGCAAGTTAACTTTCTCTGTACAACCAAGCAGCGATCCTGCTTCTCTCGTGTTTGTTTCTGAGGGGACATTGATGAAGCGAATCTGCGCAGCCGCTTTACTGTATCGCGTACCAAGGCCGTGTATCTGTAACCACGCATGACCGGTAAAGTTAGATTGCTCTGATTTTCTGCCCGTTTCCAGGCGAGACACGAGTGCATTTTGTCCTGCTTGGGCACACCCTCTGTAGAATGCAGAGAATTCGAACCTGCTGCCTCCAGGTTGTAAGCAGAGTTTTATAGTCCGTTAAATTACTGCAATTTAGTAGATGCTCTTAATCAGTGAATAACTTAAGGTACAGTTTTACATGTTGCCCTTTTATATTGCTGGATATTTACTGGATTTTACAATGTATGTATGTAAGTGTAAGTACGTCGCTCAAGGGCACAGTAGCAGCGCCTCAGCGGGGAATCAGCATTTTGGTTATGAGCCCTGCTCCTTACTAGTGTGCCATGCTGCCGTCCCAGTCCAGCACTGCATGCTGCTGCCCTAGATGGTTTATGTTTATGTATAACGTAGTTACTGAGCAGTGTAGTGGGACAAGTAAAAGTCATGGCGTTTTCTCACCGTCTCCCTGCATTTGTTGGTTTGTAGAGTAGCACCATGGTGAAGATCTTCGTAGGAAACCTTTCGGAGGACACCACTGCGGAGCAGCTGCGAGCCCTCTTCTCCCAGTACGGCAAGATCTCGGAGTGCGACGTGCTGAAGAAGTATGGCTTCGTGCACATGGAGGACAAGGCGGAGGCGGAGGAGGCCATCCGGCGGCTGCACCACCACCAGCTCAACGGCCAGACCATCAACGTGGAGATGAGCCGCGGCAAGACCAAGAACTCCACCAAGCTGCATGTAGGCAACATCAGCAGCAGCTGCACCAACCAGGAGCTGCGCGCCAAGTTCGAGGAGTACGGCCCTGTGGTGGAGTGCGACATCGTCAAGGACTACGCCTTCGTGCACATGGAGCGGGTGGAGGATGCCATGGAGGCCATCAACGGGCTGGACAACACAGCGTTTCAAGGTGACCCCGCCAGACGAGGGAGAGAGGGGGGGGGGGGGGGAGGGGAGGGGACAACGGCCTGACACAGTCCTAATCGGCCCCTCAGCCAAACACAGCTTATGTTCTTTGCTCGGGGGTTGGCCCTGGGTGTGTTGTAAGTCAGGGAGAAAAGTGTGGGAGCAGAGACAGTATGTGTCGTAGCCGCGTTGGTTGGGGTTGGTCCATTGAGCTGTAGGTGTTACAAAGAAATGGTAATTGAGTGAAAGTGGCTTGCATTCCTTACATTTTATGCAACTTCTGTTTATACAGCTGGATGCACATCGAAGCAGTTAATGTTAAGTATTTTGCTCAAGGGTTCATCATCAGTGAACCTGGCAATTGAACTAACAGCCTTTTGACATTGGAGTCCCGCCCTGACCGTCATTTATTCTGCGGTATCTGCTGCACAGGTCCAGTAGGAAAGTCTTTAGGGAAATGATGTCAGGTTTGGAGTTTTCTGCATCCCGTGCTCGTCAGTGGTACTCCAGGCTGTTATTAACTGCTGTGCACATGTGTAGTACAGCAGTACAAAGGCTGACGGAAAGGGCCCATTAGATAAAGTAACCTGGTTTTTTAACCTCTGTGGATCTATATAAGACATTAACCACAGAGCACAAAGCCTTTCGGTCTCTGTGTTCCTGCTCACATACCTGTGTGTAGACTGAAGAGAGGGGTGTTGCTTTAATTCAAAGGGGAATCGCCTCCATGCTAGGCAGGGCGAATGGAATCGCAGTCCTGGAGAAGTGATGAGATTGGTGTTGAGGAAGCGCTTTTAAGACCGCCATCTTTTACGTTGCGTGTCCTTAAACATTTGCAGTTTCAAGCATTTAGTCCTTTGTCTGATGCGGAAGGATTTTTGAGGGTATAGTAAACCGCGATTGTGTTTTCAGATTAGGTAATTCAGACACACTGAATAGTATGTTAGTTGTACAGATTAGGAGCCCGACTTCGCTATGATGACTAACTCAAGGTATTGTCTAACTCTGGATATTGACCATCTCGGGGGTACTGACTGGTAGTAGTTTTGGAGATCTGATCCAGTCGGTGTTGTGAAGCTTGAGAGCGTTGACCAGCCCGGTTGCTGGTACTGCCGCAGCCAGTGCCAAACTGTCTTTGCGTCTCTTCTTTTTCAAGGCAAGCTGATGAGCGTGAAGCTTTCCACTAGCCGGCTGCGCACGGCTCCGGGGATGGGCGACCGGACGGGGTGTTATCGGTGTGGGCAGGACGGCCACTGGTCCAAAGAGTGCCCGATGGACCAGAACGGCTCGTTTGACGGCGGGGCCAACGGATTCGGCCCCTCCAGGTTCAGCGGTCGCGGCCGTGGTTTCCCGCGCGGGCTGGGTGGAGACCCGGGCTTCGACGGCGGCCACGGTCCGGCGCCTGCCTTCGCCAGGGGGCCTGGGTACGGCGGCGGGCCCGGGTACGGCAGGGTGGCCGGGTACGACGGTGCTATGGGTTACAGGGCGCCGGCCGGCTACGGCGGTGCTGGCGAGCATAGCTTCGCCCGGGCGTTCGGCGGCGAGGCCGCGTACGGTGGTGGCGGCGTGGGATACGGCGCGGCACCCGCCTTCCCGCCACGGCGCGCTGCCTTCGAGGAGAGGGACCCGTACGGCGTGGTGGACTTCTACGAGAAGTACCGGGCCCGTCCGTACGGCGCCGGCCTCTACGAGGATCGCCGTGCCCCCGGCCTAGCCCCTCCCCTCTCCCTGAACCCCGCCTCCTCCTCGGCCCTTGACCCCTTCGACCGACGCTCCCTCCCCGCCTCCTCGGCACCCGTGTCCTCATACTACTCCCGCGACCGGAGCCCCGTGCGGCGGGGGCCCGCTGCGCCGGCGGCCGGCTTCTCGTGCGAGCGCTCGCGGCTGTCCCCCACGTCCGCCCTGTCCAGGAGCTCGGGCTATGACGGGCTGCGGGCCAGGGAACCGTACGGAGACCGCCCGCGGTATGCGTATTAACCCCCGCACCACCAGGTGAGAACCGGCTGCACCTGCCGCGGACGGAGCAGAGAGAGAGAGGGGGGGGGGGGTCAGGTCCAGTGTTTAACCCTTAAGCTGCCTCAGTGTTCGTTAGCCACGGTACCTTTGATTTGACCTTAACGATAAGCATCAGCATCAGTAATGCCAGCATGAAGGTTACCTGTTTATGTAAGAAACAGTATACTGTTACAAGTCCTTGATGAATGGGTTCATAAGATGATATGCATGGAGGTAGAATGGATCTCTACAGGAGTAAAGTCCTGTTGTGTAGAAATCACTGCACTACGCAGTGTAGTTTTTATTTTTAAAAGTACAAGCAGCGCAGTGTTTTTGGGGGTGTGGTGGAAGACTCGGGCGTACCGAGCTGGGATCCCCGGGAGGAATAGCCATACCAGACATCGGCGGAAGCGCCGCGCTTAGCTCCTCGGCGGTGCGTCGCCATGGAAACTGACGGTGCTGTGATGTGGTGTGCTCTCTCTGCAGGTGTGTCCGCCCCGCACCTCCACGGACGCGCGTTTGCTTGCGGTCGCTCGTTTCGGCTCGAGGCGCGTTTTCGGCTCTGCCGCGATTGGGCGACGGTGGCGTCCCGGAATGTCTCTTGTTCTTCTGTCAGTTTCTTTTTTAGGTTTTTCATTTGTTTGCTCCCAGAATGCAGAATGCGTGTATAGTTTCATTTCAATTTAGCTCCTTTTTTGTTTGTTTTTTTTTATACACGAGTGTATGTATTCCTGCTTTTTTGAGACTTTTAGGCAAAATTCAACTGCAGGTGTTATTAGGCAGAACTAGAACTTGATGTCAGCTTTCTTTCTAGTTTTTAATTCTTTTTCTGTAGTTTAACTCCCTCAGATCTCTTAACATGTATTTTTCTATCTGCTCTAAGAAGGTTATTTCTTGCACACACTAACGAAACACTCTTGCAGGTTATGATAGTGTGTAGTATTTTCTCTGCTTACATGGGTGGATCCCAGCATGTAAAAATACCTTTGGATTCCGCTAGCACAAGTTAGAAAGCTGGTAGCGTAATTCACCCGCAGCATTGCAAAGCTAATACACTGTGGAAGTGGCATGTGTCTTGTAATCTAGGTGATCTGTTCTCCACTCCCATTGAACCAAAGTATATGTGAAGTGTTTGTACAACTTGCATACTGCAGATGAGCTCTTTGCGTGAAGAAAAACTAGCTGTAACCGGTTTGGTTGTTGGGGGTGGGGTGGGTTCAAATGGCCTGTCAATGAATTGTGGAGGGAAAAGTGTTCAATACAGCACATGTTTCTTTTAAATGGTCCTCTGCTTCTTCCGTATGGTAAGTTGGAATAAACACATGTTGAAAACAGACTCCGGTATGTGTAAGCAAACATTGGTGGCTGATGAACTCCAAAGTGGGAGGGGAGAGCGCTCATTGATAAGCTGAGGGTATCCTCTCCCTGCTTTTGATTGTTCGGCGTGGTCAGCGAGCACACCTGTTTACCTGGGGTTCAGCCACAGGCAGGTCATTCCTTTTTTCCCTGATTGCGTCTGATAGCCTTGCCTTTGTGTGCATGACATAACCTCTTCTGTCACAAAATCACAAAAAGCCTTTTCATTAAAACCAATCTCCAGTCTCATTTTAAGCCAAATTATTCAGTGCAGCGCAGCTTCTTAGTACATAAATGACTTAAAACAAAGTAAAGGGCATTTGGCTGCCTGGGAGTCACGATTGCAGGGAGGGGCAAGCTTGCTTATGGTGAAAATGGCCAGTTTGAAGGTAAGTCCTCTGCCTCCCCTGTGTCCAGCTCACCAGCCACCGATGGTGGAGTGACCGCGTGTTAAAGGACCACATCACCGATGCCTGCGAATGGCAGCTGCTCTATGCTCTCAGGATCCTGTCTGCGTGTACGTAATGTAAGGACCTGTTTATTACAAGGCCATCATGTAAACCAAAATTTTGGACACACAAAAGGACATTTTTCAGCCTCTGCAGCTGTAGATCTAGGGGCCCCTAGAGGTTCCCCTAGAGTCACGGGTTTCTGTAACATGCAGGTGCTGTGCCTGGAGTCATTGCGTTGTGCAGCTTTGTAATGTGGAAGAAGCACTGAAGACCAGTGTGGTCTGGGCTGGTCATCCTGTCCCATCCCTGTGAGGATTTGTACCTTTGTGTTGTGAATTAGAGGAGGTATTGCTTTATTTTTGTTCATTCATACTGAAATTGCGGGAAAGATTGTGCAACTCGTGACAGTGTGAACACATACAATACTTCCTTAAATTTGTCGCTTGTTGTCAAGCGTAGTGTGCCGTTGCGGTTAGATTGAATACCCCCCCTTGGTATGTGGAACTTTGCGTCATCGCGGAGTCCAGCGCAGCCCTCATCCGTGTGCAGTTTTGTGCTCTGTATTTTAGGTAGCTACGCATGCGTTCACTCCCCCAGCCTCCTGACAAAATATCTGTCTGTTACTCTGGCATTTTACTGCTTCGTAAGGATCGATCTTCTTTACCGCTAAATGTTGACATGTGGAAGACTATCTTGGTTTATCTTTAAACTAAAAGCAGGGGGAAAAGGCATGCATTTGTCACTTGTTTTGTTTAGAACAGGCAGGCATGTGATGCTTGTTTTAGCAGCAGTAGTTATGGGGCGTGGGGGCTGCTGGTGTATACATGAGATCTTGTTAGGACTCTGCTTTCAGGTCAGACTCACCGTCATAACACAACAGGTCACCATTTTACCTTTCGGCTACGGGGACAAGAATGTCAGGCTGTGGGCAGCGTTTCTGTAAAGGTTTCTCTTTCTCAATAAAACTCGGTGAAAAAAACAAAGTTCGGCCTGTGGTCTGTGTGATGTCTTTCACAGTTCAGCTTTGATGGTAGCCTTTGGCCCTTCAAAATCCCTGGAAAGTGTTTTCATCCTGGAAAGATCATGTGACGTCGTCTGACATCCTGCAACACTTGAGAAGCTTTGGGAAATTGCATGGATTTAACAGCTAGCTCACCAGCATGGGCATTAAGCCTACTTACAAAAGTTCCATTTATTACGAAGAGAATCCACAAGTCTAACACCAGCTATTTTGAAAACTTACCCCCATCTCAAAAGTGACCCAGTTTTTATGGGAATACAATTATTTCCACACCAAAAATGACTGAAGATTTTCCGTTCATCCTTAAAATTATATTCAAAACTTGGCTTACAACAATAAATGATTTGAGTATTAATCCTGTTATTGGTGCACTGTCCTGGTGCCTCTCCAACAAAATCAATCCTTGCCGATACAACCTTGTAAGATGGCCCATTTAGACTTCTTGCACCACCTTTGAATGGGTAGTACATCATAGGATGCAGATTTATAATCCAGCCTGTTGAGTGTAGATCTTTCTGCTGGTGTTCATTATCCTGTGGTGTGTATAAGCCTGGAGTGCTACCCCTGCTGCCTCACTGTGGAGTTCAGTAGACCGCTCCTTGTGTAAACCCCTCAGGCTAGGTGTAGATTACACACGGATGCTCTGTGCTTTGGCTGTTGCTGAGTAATGGCATGGGCTCCTGATATCGTGCACAGTAACTGTAAGGCTGCCATTGTTGGCTCCATGGAAGTTTACTCCTAGGCTGTCTTCTGTATTATCCTAAGTTACTTTTTTCAGTGAGCCCACCAGTTAAACACTCACTCTTGGACCAGTCCCACAAAGTCAGTGAATGCTCCAACAGTACTCCTGTCCTGAATAAAAAGTTCTAGTTCAAGGAAGGTATTGCCATATCACAGAATGGCTTGTGCTTTATTTATTTTTTGTCAAAATGTACTTCACATTTTATATATAATTTAATTTTAGTGTAAAACAAACAAAACATTGAAACATCTATAGAAAGTATGAGTTTTATTCAAATTACAAAACTGCTCTGTGATTTGATTGACTTATTATTGCAACTAATGAGATAGATGATGAATGACATTTTTGGCATACAGGTAAAGATGCTTGTTTGACAGCTTGTGTCCTACATCTAAGCCTATCACAAATAAGCACTGTGTGCAATTAGAAAAACAACATGCATATGTTTGAGGGTGTGGGATTGGGGATTCAATGAGCCTTACACCATGTGGATGGCTACATCTCATTTGCTGTCCCCACATAAGACAATCCACAGTCTGTACATGCTGATATAATATTGCAGACTTTAATGTTCACGAGTCATTCAAATGTTACAGCTACTAAAGAAGATGGGTCTTGTTATTAATCGTATGAAAGTTACTATTCTCTTACTTAGGGGTGTTCGCTGCAGAAACCTGGGCTCCCTCTTCCAATACAATATGCAGGTTAGACATTTTCCCAAAAGGAGCTACTGTAATTCTTTAAGTCTGTGGGCAGGGTTGGTCTGACAATATATCATTCATGTGCTTTTTCTGTAGGTTGTCATCCCAAATCATCCTGCTGTCACGCCTCAGCAGAAAGCAGTGTCCATTCTCAAACACCCACTTGCTGCTTGTGTCTTCAAGGTATAACTACCTAGAATTCTCTTGACATACAAAAAATGCCATTTCTGCAAACGTTTGTTAATCTGCAGTCTTTACCTTTGCATTTTGCTCTCTGCTGGATTCAATGACAGTAAAGAATCACATAAGATCACATTCTGTCCCCTTTTATATAGATATATATATACACATATTCTACATCGATCCCCCTGTTTAAGATGAGCACTGTGGCATTACAACCTACAAAGGTTCTAAAAGGCCTGCAGAACAGGTGTTGCTTTGAAAGGCATACTGAGTCACAGTGTGCAAATGTTTCCAAGCAGTTCTACATGGTGCAAATACCCAGAGGGGAGATGGGAGGATGCTCTTTGCTGTTTGGGTTGGAAGTATGTATAGGTTTTTGACCCTAGAGGGGGGTGTGTCCATCTCCTTGTGGCCCTCTCAGCTGACACTTTGCCAGGCCTGGGAGACAGAGGAAAGGGTGATACCTAGGATTTAGATGTGGTTCTTACAGTGACCCGGTACTCAGTAAAACATGTGGAATTTGTGGCAAAATGAATGAATTACGGCCATGGAATGCATGGCCTCCCTCATAAAGATACTGTGCTACCTGTGGTGACAGCAGGGGGCTGTAGTCTGTAGAGGTTGGGGGCACGAATTTCAGTGTGTTCCACATTTAAGGATGAACCCCCAAACCCTATAGCTATGACAGTGTCACTGCCACTCTCTCTGTCTCCAAAGCACTTAGCCTCACACTCTCCCATCTGCACAAGCTTACGTGTAGCTTACTACTCTCTCTATATCATGTTGTGAAACCAAGAATAAAATGTAAAAAATGTCAAAGCTGTCTGTGTATTCCTGTGTTCTAATGTATTATTTTAATCTCCCCCCCCCCCCCCCCCCCTCCTCGGTCTTGTCAGTCATGTCAAAGCTGAACAGTCTGGAGAAGTCTGTGAGGGAGATCAAAGCTTTGCTCCTGGCACAGAGACGGCCGCAGGAGGATGACACCCTGGAGGGCCTGGAGGTCTTCCTCCCTCACGGCAGGAGACTGGAGTCCCTGGAAGAGCTGCGGGACTTTGAAGAATCTCTGGAGGACGAGGAGCGCAAAAGGAGATTGGTGAGAAGTAAAAAAAAAAAGTGTGTCCAGCAGGGGGCGCCAGAGGGTCGGAGTGAATTGTGTTAGGATGTCCGTGACTGTGCCTCTTCACATGAGGAACAAGTGTGAGTATTACAAAAAGGGAAGTGTTATGTAATGTGGAGAAAATGTGGCGGTTGTTGCTACACCTCTTGATAAGGTTTGCAGAGTAGGAGTTGTGTTGTTTTGGTAGTGGCTGCAGTAGAGTCTTGTTGAAGGGACATTGTGGTGTAAACCTTCAGCGCGATGTGTTGTGTGATGTGTGTGAAGCACTGTCTCTGTGACTGAGAGTGATGCCTCTCCTGTGCAGTTAGCCTGTTTGGTGTGTGAAAGCGAGAGAAACTCCCTTCCTCTGACCCACAGCGGCGACTCAGAGCTGCCTCAGTTACAGTGACATCATCAGCCATCAGGACTGGGCTGTAACTTTGCTTTAACTGAAGCTTTACTGTATCACATTCAGTCACTAAGGTGGTGTTTCATACATGTTGGATAACACAGCCCGTGATTGGTTTATTGGACCTTGAAGAGTGACCCTTTAAAGCCACTGATTGGCTGAAAACACGTATTTTACACCATGACGTTGGGTCTGCGGGATCCTGTCCTTTTCTCTGATTCTGGATCTTGTCATATGACCTCAGGTCAGAGCCACCTGCTTGGTGAGCTCTAAATTCAACATGTCTGACCAACTTTCTCAGGGTTTAATACTCAACACATTTAATAGCTGTTTATTTCCTGTGAATAGATCCATAGTGAAATGCTTGGGGCCAGCAAAGGTTATTTCAACAGAATTGATTTAGTAACCACTAAAACCCCTATAATCTCTTTAACACCAGGGAATAGCCTGCATATAACCCATCACCTATTTAATGTTTTGCAGAGTTTTTTATAGATATATTTCACTGTAAAAAGTTTGCCTTAGGGCTGGACAGTAACAGTTTGTCTTAGGTATTCACTCCCTGTCTCTCTTGAGTGGATTTTACCCTGTTTGACTGACAGTTAAATTGACGAATGGGATGTGCTTACTTACACTGCTGTCAGGTCTTAACAAAGTTCCCTCCAATAATCATGCTCTTGTAACAATACATTATGTGATGAAGGCTCTGGTCTTAACACTTTTGCATTTACAGATTCGTTTTATTTATTTCACATTGTTATTTCTGCCTGTTATCATTTATCCGTACAGGTTCAGGTCCTGGCATCGGTGGAGGGTGGGGAAAACGTGGGCAAAATATGTCGCGCGGTGATGAGGTCACTGATGAGCAACGGCCTGATGAGCAGCTTCAGTGCCAGGGGTCAGAAGGGCAAACTGGCTTTCAAAGAGCAACCTCTATGTGATGTCATTTTAAGTGAGTGCTTTCTAAATGGATTTTCTCTCTTTCTAATATTCTACACTGTTTTTATTTTAAATTTTATATTATATTATATTGTATTGTATTGTATTGTATTGTATTATATTACATTATATTATATTATATATATTCCAGCATCTTCCAACACACACTTCACCCCCAGGTTAAACCCCTCTGACTACCAGGCACTAAACAGAGTATTTGTACAGGAGGCCAGCCAATCAAATGCGAGTCACAAGTAGCTCTCCTCCTGAAAATAGAGCGGGTCTCAGTGCTGTGTGGATGCCAGGCTGGTAGAAGGAGCTGCGTCTGACACACTAGCAGATGAGACCGGGCATAACACATCAGATTTCATCAGCTTATACGCTCATGTTTGGGACCACACCCTCACATAAAGGGTATGTGCACCATTAAAAAGGCGCACGGTCCTCCACATGTGAGCTTTCTTGCGGAGTTTGCCTGCTCAGCGAATCGTCACATCGACGTGAGGGTGACCGTCTGACCTGTTTCCGTCTGTGTTAGGAGCCGTGCGCAAGTCGTCAAACGGAGAGTGCAAAGACAGCGACATCATGTACGAGATCGCCGGGGTGCTGCGCAATGCGCCAAACCACCCGGGAGGCGCCAACTACCACAGGGTCTGTACAAAACAGCATCAAACTCCACGAATGTGACTTGTCTTTTACAAATGAAATAATGTATGTTTCATGTTTTTTTTTTTCAGTTGGGCGGTACAAGGAAGCGAAAAGCGGAAGTTCTGATAAAAGATTCAGATTAATATATTGAAATTCCAAAAGAATATATCTATGTGCTGCATCAGCACTCATATTTACCTGCTCCTTGGAGGAGCATGCAAGACTTTGCACCTCTATGCCTCGTTGAGACAGTTCCTCCAGTGACCACCAGGTGTCAGCTTTCCTTCCGTGTCGCTGATATCTTTGTTGACACAGTTTTTTTATAAAACCTTTTTTAACATGTGAGGCAATGTCAAGGTTTGTCACAAGTAATTGCACAGGTAATTGCATTTGATTTGCACTATGTTGTCCTACCCTTTTAAAATGAAGTAATCAGACAAGATTGTCTTTTACAAGAGATGACTGTACAAGTACACTTTTTCTGAAGTCATAATTTATTGTCATTCAGTCATTGTTAAAAAAATAAGCTCTGTATCTTGTTATACAACAGTAATTTTGTCTAAATAAAGTCTTCAGATGTTTCACGTTGTGGTAAAAATACAGTATGGGTCATTCTTTGTAGTTTTTGCAATGGAAAACAATCTTCTTGCAAGTTTCAGTAAAAATTAATATTGTGTTTCCAGGTCATAGGTCAGCCAATAGATGACTTCTACAACCTCAGTCATGATGCAGAATAAACCCTTTGTACCTGTACCAGTATCTGAAAACCTTTAGTTTCATTGCTTCCTGACAGACAGCATACATAGTACACCACTCTGTCTTACAGTTTGTGGAACCCATGTGTAACGCCACTGATTGTGGTACCGCATTTAAAACAAGTTTGCCGTGGTTTCAACTTACTTCACTTTTTTGGTTCTACTGACCCATGGAAGACCCATTTGCTAACTACTATTTATAGGGGGAACACAATGACCATAGCAATGTAAATGTTTATCTTCAGACCACACTGAAGCTGAAGTACTGAAGTTCCTGTGGGAACTTGCAAACTCTGACAGATCAAATCAGTATGGGTGCCGCAGTATCTGGCAGGGAGCAATGCAGTTTTTGATGATCCAAATCTTTGCAACATGTCGGTACAGAATTGCTATTCCACGCACAACATTACAGATTATGAACAAAACAGACTTGGTTAATTAAATTGATTATGTATTTAATTTTTGTGGGTAAATTCTGTGTTGATAGGAACAGTCAGCTGCAAGAGATCAGTTGGCTTTTTTTGCATTCACTAGTGGTGAAACCTTGTTACTGCAGAAACTGTTCTACCAAAGAAACACCGACAGGCACAACCCTTCCTTCTGCCAAAAGCTCAACGCTCACCTTAGGTCTGTGTGTTAAGGTTTCAGGTCTTTGTTAAAACATTGCTTTTAATGTCAAAACCATGTAGTTTGTGTTCAAGAAAAATGCTGTTTGAACATACAACCTTTGGCCAAAGTGGTGTCAAGCTATTTCTTTAACAGTAAATGACTAATGCCTACATTCACTGACTTCCACACTGACTAACTACAGCTTCCCCCCTGAAGTGAAGATGAATGAGCACGTGGGAGTGCAGTGGCAAATCCTACAGAAAACAAACCCTCCCTCACATGTTCAAGGCCTGAGCCACCCGTTTGACCTGCACAGCGGGACCAACGGCAGCAGTCTCAGGTCTCACCTATGCCTGCGGTACTTGCTTTCTGGAGACATGAATCACGAATAAACAAATGTAGTTGAATTGTGTTACAACATGTAATAACATGAAGGAACATTTCATACTGAGGCTAATATTTGAGTACTGTATTGAGTGTCACATCTCCATTTGTATAAATCATTAACTTAATAGCACCTGTGCCTCAAATGCAGAGCTAATCTGAAGGCATGGGTGTGTGAACTTCACAGCTGACATTAAACACGTATGTAGCTTCTCAGCTCAAGAGCACAGCCTTAGCAACAGCCAGGGGAAGACTGTGAGAGCCTTCACCTTCCCCCCAGAACTGTTCATTGTTAAATTGTTGATTGTTTGAATGCTTAAGGATCTTGTCTTTCCATTTTCAACCTTGCCAAAACCTTGGCCATGTCAATAAATTTCATCTTAACAGGTTAATTGTTGATTTGTGATTGTCTTTGCTTGTCTTTGTATCTTGTGAACCATGTGAACAGCTTGATTAGCCCATCTGCCTGATTAATGGTAATTGAATACAGGTGTTTTTCGCTTCAGTTTGTTGTGTGCTGAGAGAGAGAGTCAAAATTAGAAAGCTGAGCTGAAGGCTAGGTTGAGTCTCCCAGGTTGGCCTTTGGATAACATGCTCATATGAGAGGAACCTTCCCTGAGGTCCACTTTTAGATGTTTTTTCTATTTACAAAACCAGAGGTGATCTCTGTGGCCTACTGATATAAAAGGTGTCTACATGCAGGTTCACTCTATGGAATATTTTTTTAGGTGATCTCCCACAGTGCCTTGCACCAGTGTCTGGTTCAGACTTATGTACTCCTGATAACATTGGCACCAGGAGAATAGCGGCATACCTTTTTTAATATATGGAAGAGATATGACAGTTCTGTGCTTTCCACATTAAAAATTCTCTGCACTTGTAAAACCGACAACTGTTCTAGTTTGCCGTTTCATTATGAACATTATTGAAGAGGTGTCTTCCAAAGCGGAACACTCACAGTCAGCCCAGTCCAGTACTAACCAGAACCTTCTAGATGGAGGACAGAAGCCGTGTATCCCTTTCACCTCCCGCGCAGGCAATTACAAAACGCTGCTCCTCAAAAGGTTATGCTTTCCTGGTCTGAACAATAAAACTGCAACTGAGCAATTTCATAGCATGGCCATGCTGTGTAGCATTCAAGGGTTAACAAGACCCTGGGACTTTATTTCAAACGTTGTTTATCTATAATTGTAACACTTAAAACATCAAGGTTGTTGGAGTAAATTTTCTCCCGACAGACGTTTAGCATATGCGTCAGAACACAAATGCAGGAGAATTGTAGACGTGTCCTCTTGAGTCACAGTGTTACCAATGTATAATGCCGTTTAAAATATTAAGATAAATGTATCACACACTCCGGTGAGAGTGTGATATTATTCTTCAAAATCCACATTGGCCTTTTTAGTCACGTTTCATCCACTTTAATTTTGACAGTAATGACCCTCGTCTTCCATAATCCATCCGGAAAGCGCTCCTTTTATATTACTACTCGGTGAAACAGACCGCAGCCAGGGGGATGAAAAATGATTACTTTGCACGTAATGGCTAAATCGCCTTAATTTCAATAAGAAAGCAGAAACGCTGGACACACACTCCTAATTCCTGCTGTCCCGTCTACCTTGCCTACCATTGCGGCCTTACGATCTTTCAACAAGAATAAAGCCATCAGGGACCCTTTATTACAGGGGAGAAAAGGCACTTTTCTTGACTTCCTTTTTAGGATAAGAAGTTCCGGTGAGTGTTTTCATCTTGGGCAGGTACAGGATTTTTCAACGCAGGAACGGGGCTGACATCTTTTTTTATCGCTGAAGAATCTTCGATCCAATCTTACCGAGACAGAAAGGAAATTGCGTAAGAGGGGGCGCTTCAAGACTGTCCAATAAAAATAGAACAGTGTTAGATTGGCAGTGTATTCCTCCAATAGAAGACCGCAGTGTGGTGGGCCGTCCTTCTTTGTGTGACTCGTTGACGCCACACTAACTTCACGAACTGCGGGAAAGAAGTGCGAGGCGACCGTCGTCTTTCGTTTGAAGTCTTTCGAGTTCAAAGAGCACGGCCTGTTGTAGCTACATTTTGAAACTTTTAAACTTGGTTTCGAAAGAATATATTTCTTTCTTTCTGAAATGGCAACGGGAGCTAACGCGACCCCGCTGGGGAAGCTGCACCCGAGTATCGGCGCCAAGCGAGGCTTCGAAGCCGGGCCTGGCGCTGGGCTGATGGCTTCGCCCGGCCTTCCGGTGCCTTTCCCACCGCCTAACTTCCAGCAGCCGCCGCCCCCGGCTCCTTTCTCCCAGTCATCGCACCAGTTTTCCTCGGCGGTGTCCGGGTTCTCGCAGCAACAGGCGCAGCAGTCGCAGCAAGGAGTCGGGATGCAGTCTCCGTCAGGTGGAGGTAAGTAGCTAGCTAAGCGTGCTAAGCTAACCATTTAGCTACGCAACAGCACGGATAGGCCGGCTAGCTAACGTTAATCGGGCCCGTGACGCCAGTGTTACAGTTCAGCGCTAGCCAGCTTGTCCGTATTCACGCACAGATCGGCGAAATGAGTACGCTCTTCGCACAGGAATTAGTTTTTCTCCGTTAGCTAGTTAACCTGGCGACCTTAAATTATTGTATTTGCATGGGCTAGGTAGCCGTTTATCTTAGATTCCAGAGCTATCTAGCTACCCGGCATATTGCTGCTGTTAGTAAGCGTCTTGGTTAACTGGCATCAGTACATTACATTGTCTTTTAGCAGATGCTCTTATCCAGAACACCTTGCACAGGTTAGTTTTTGTAAATGTTATGTGGCTGGATATTTAGTAAGCCAGTTGTGGGTTAAGTGCCTTTCCCAAGGATATAGCAGCAGTTTCCTTGCGGGGGATCTGACCGGCAACCTTTCGGTTACGAGCCCTTCTCGTTCCCACTGTGCTACACTGTATGGATCAAGCCATGAAACTTAGTTTGCGTGCGTTGCGAATGGCCGTTTATGGTGAATTATGGTGGTTTCCGCTGAAATAATGTTAATTAGCCAGGTTTGATTGAGCTTGTCATTGAATAACTTAGGTGTAAGTGACATCATGTGACCGTTAGCTTGTTGTCAGCGTTGGTCTGCGTTGGCATGTTAGATCTACGAAGTCTAGCAAGGTAACGGCCACTGGAATAAAATCCATCTCGGAATGGAAGTAGGGGACTGGAATATTTGCTCTCATCGTGAGAGTCATGATGACAGTTTCTGCATTTCTTGCATTTGTAATATTCCTTAACTCAACGGTCTGTTGCGTGTGTTGTACAGATGGCTTATTCTCGCACATCAGCAAAACGGCGTTTTCAGTGGAGATGCTGTGCTGTGTGTTTGATCCAGCGTGGATTTATGCATGCTTAGTCTGTAATGAATGAAAAAAGTGCTGTCCTCTGAATGCATGCATCACGTGCAGGTTTTGATAGCTGGGTCTTGTGCACGTACGGTATCACAGTTCCCATTCCCTTATTACCAGCGTTCATGTTAGACAGAGTAGCATAGTGGTTAAAGAGCAGGACTCGTAACAGAAAGGTTGTCGGTTTGATTCCCGCCGGGGCGCTGCGGTACCCTTGGGGAAGGCACTTAACCAACAGTAAATATCCAACTGTATAAATGGGTAAAATGGTAAAAAAAACTAACTGATGTAAATGTAAAGACTGTCAGACAGTCTGTATTGGCGAAGAATGCTAGTAAGGATGCGAAGAATGCTAGTAAGGATGCTAATAGCTGAACCGTCGCCGTCTCTGCTCTCTGTCAGATTCTGGGTCAAAGAAAGCTCGGAAGAGGAGCCGCTGGAGCAGCGAGACTCCCGACCAGAAGACCGTGATCCCGGGAATGCCCACCATCATCCCCCCCGGCCTCACTCGCGAGCAGGAGAGAGCTTACATAGGTAACTACCCCCATCCTCCCCTCTCTCTGAGCTCTCAGATGTGGCGAAGATGACCTGTACATCCTGCCATAGACCCAGCTCATTCCTCTGTTCAGCTGTGATTGAGGGGGTTCTCTAATCTTGACTTTTTCCATGCTGCACCACATTGGGAGATGCTGCTTGTTTGGGCTGAATGTCATCAGTAAGTGCTTAATGTGGCTCAGTGGTATTGCTTGGTATTCATTTATTTGTTTGTTTGTTTTGCAATTTCGGAATTGATATCAGTCACCTGTATTATCTAAAATATATGGCTGTCTTCATTGTCAGTAATTATGAGATTATCCAATAGTCTTGCTTTTTAGAGAAGGAGTTAGTCAGGGGGATGGTTTGGTCTCCAATCCTTTAGAACCGGGACTGGAGCTGTTCTTACAGTGATTAGTCTCTTATGGTGCAGTGTAGCATGGATGTCCACTGCTAATATCTGCACCCCTTTGCATTCCTGACTTGTGCCTTGGTGTGGGTTCTGTAAACCACACTAAGTGGACTCGGTCCTGGGAGTAGGCGGTATGTTTCTAACCTTGTTAGAGCCCATTTACGCTGAAATCAGGTACATTTGGAAAGTAAAAAAGCGCTTACTGATGACATTCAACTCAGTGATTCTAACCCACTGTTGAGTAATACTAAGTTGTTGGTACATGATGTGAAATGGTTTTTTTTTCCTGAAGGAGTTTGCCAAAATGTGTTCAGCAATAGCATCTGGGGTTGTGGCTTTGACTGCGTGCCACTCGCCATCCACAAGCAAAAAATGAATAAACCAGTGCCTCTGAAAGTGTTGTCTGACGTGTACATGTAGATACTTTCACTGGTTATTGCATCTTTGCCTGTGCTTTTTTAAAATCTGTCCTCTAAGTTTGCATGCAAAGGGTCTCCGTTCATGCTCAAGCATTAAATTGGTTGCTTTAACAACAACCTGTACAAACAAGTTCAATGTCGAAAGGAAAGGAGAAGGTCACTGGTATTTTCAGTACATGGAAATAACTTTGTCTTCATATTGATCCTTTAGAATTAGCTCTTCAGGGTGATAAACTGTTTTTGCAACTGAACACTTTAACTGACAGCAATGGGAAGATCCTCAGTTGGGTTTAGGACTTTGAATGCCGAAGGGGTTTCATTACTGAACAGAGCTCAGTGCTGTGAATGCTTAGTTTGTGAGACTTGAAGCTATCTTTTCCAGATCGGCTCTTACAGTAACACTGGTAGCCATCATGCAGAATCCATGGAAATCATTCAGGAAAAGATGTATGTGTGCGAACAGCTGGTGTGAATAGGAGGTGACGTGCATGTGTTGTAACATTGTGATCTCCTTCTTTCAACCCGTGGTCACACTGAAAATGATAGACCCGGCCACGCTTCACGATCAGTACACCAGCTGCTCAGGTTCAAGTGGTCACACCACAGCGATCTGTACTAGCGGGATTGCCTTGAATGATAGGGACTCTGAGCGTGTGTGTACCTGTGTGTGTATATATACACAAACACACCCATGCCAATAGTGTGCCGGCAATAAACTGTATAAATGAACAGTGCTTTAAAAACATGATTCCGGGGTTGGGAAAGAGATGGAGTTCCTGAAAGGGGTTTATTGACAAGTGCATTGAATTAAAAATGTTCTGTGGTGTGACCTCTAGCAGATCAAAGATTACTATGTTAGCATGTAGTTATTGCTGTTATCTTCCTTTGATATGACTGGGTAGAGAGATGGTCAGCAGTCAGGGTTTTGACCGACAGGCTTCTGCTTCAACTATGAAACGGCTTTCTGTGTGACAAGTGGAGTAGGATTCCGTGTTACACAGAAGCCGTTTAACCGCTGAAGTAGATTGGGGTGCTGTTTCTGTATACTGGGACTGTGTTGTAAAGATTGGGCCAGGGTGTGGGCACTGCTTGAACTGGACAGACGGGCATCTGTGGAACCTTGTTTTTGATGCAAGATGTTAAATAAGGGTTAAAATCCTCCTCCATCACCACAAAGCTAAATCTCTGCCATCTGTTCTTTTAAATGGTTAGCTACTTCTCATGCTAGTTGTTTTGAAGTTGGTAACGCATAACAAATGATAAAATTCAGTGGTCTATCATATGAAATCCTTTCATGTGGATGATTGAAAAATTTGTGTCTGCAGTGGCTCAGGGCACATTGTAAGCGTTTTGGTGAATGGAGAAGGGTTTTACATCAGAATATTCGGAAACATGTTTTCTTGTTCTGATTCTTCATAATTTCAGTCTTTTTGCTTTTCATATTGACCTGCCTTATTTCTTGTCCATTCATTTAACACTTTTCAGTAGATGTCTGAACAGTGCTCATTTGGTGTTTTTTTTTTTTTAATCCAGTGTTGAATGTTTCTCTCTCTTCTTTGGTTTTGTTCTGGTTTTGTTGTTTGCTGGTAACCATATCTCTCTTCCCCGTCCTTGTTTTCTTTCCTAACCTGGTTTCTCCTAGTCCAACTGCAGATCGAAGACCTGAGTCGCAAGCTTCGCACTGGAGACCTGGAAATCCCTGTAAACCCAGAGGAAAGGTCGGGAAATCCTTTTAACCCACCAACAGTAACGTTTTCTTTACCTAAATCAGAAATGTCTTTGGCTTCTGGGCATCAGTACGCTAGCACTAGATGAGGAAGGGGGAGCTTGGTACAGCACGCACACATTGACTTGCTGCTCCCATCGATTGAGGTGGACAACTACTGTTTTTTCCCCTCTGTTTCACCTGCTTGACTTGCAAGCCAAACATTCCTAGGCGTGTATGCTTTTTGTAAAGGTGCATTGGCACAAGAATGGGATTCATGCATGAATAGGTGATCCCTTTGAAGGCTGTGGCTTAATTGCTCCCTCTCTTGGGGAACCCAGCTCCCTGAAGGACAGATCTTCATTCAGTCATTCAGTGCTGCTTCCTGATCCTCGGAAACATGTTTTTCGGTTCCACATGAGCACTTCCATGCTCCTTTGAACTTGAAGTTCTAATGAAGGTACAGTTTATAGCGATAATGGGGGGGCAAATTGCCTCCCGTCATTTTCTGAGATGATTTAGGCTGTACCTAAGCCCCCTCATTTTCGGTTTAAACCGGCTTTCTTCCTCGGTGGCTTGTTACTTTCTAGCTACCTCTGAGATACCTACTTTAGCTAGCTAGCATACAGATTTCATTTAGTAATTCTGCTTAAATTGTCACTGGTTAGTGTAGCAGGGATTTGTTACCATTGTTATCTGCTGGTATGTAGCTAACTTTCAAGACAAGCATATAAACCAGGAGCCGGTTAGTCTGGGTAGCCTGTATTGGATATAATAATGCTGCCCTCTTTTGGACAGGGGTAAGACTCTGGTCTGGCACAGTCAAACTCAGATTAAACTAAACTAGACTAAACTCAGATTTTCTTCTTGATTTCTGCCTTTTGAATTGAACTGTTTTTCTCCTTGTTTACATCTTAAAATAAACCCTGGTAAGTGACCGGGGGAATGTTGAGAGATATAACCAGAAAATGTCGGGGCTTCACTGTGCGTGAAAATAGAGCAAGACTTCTTGAAAAGTGCAACTTTGTGTGACATCACTGATGATAGGTAATGATACAGCCACTTGTTGTTTTAGGCAGGTTATCTCATTTAACGCTTTAACTTTTAATCTCATATTTTGCGTTCCACATTTTATTCACTTTAAATACAATTCAAGTCAGGTAAAGTAAATTCTTATATGATTGTTCTTGGTGGAAGCTTGAGGGTGTTTTGCAGTTGAAATTCTGGCTTAAAATCCCTAAAACTGTATTATTTTGAAAACATGGAAACAATATTTACTTACAGCTACTTTGTAACTCATGATTGTACAAATTTAAAAATTCCATATTTATTCCATGATAGTAATCAGTTTGCCTCTAATGCACAGCACCTTCAAGGTCTTATAAAAATTTGAAATAGATTCTGTCTGGTAAGTCGGTGTTTATCGGTGAACTTTTCTGAAGTAAAGCATTAAGCTATTATAACCATAACCATCAGTTCTCACCCTGTGGTTTGTGTAAATGCCATTATTCATGGGAAGAATAATGCTGAACAGTGGTAGCTGTTTTAGGCATGTAACTCAGCAACTTAGACTGCATGTTCTGGAAGAGTGTTTGACCCCCCTGTTTTTCTTGACTGTTTTTTTTGACTGAACTCAAGGAGAACCATCAGTTTCCCAGCAGGTTTTCTTCCCCCCTCTCCCAATTCAAACCGAGTCTAATCTTAACTTTAAAACTTGACTTCCTTTACACTCATTATTGCTTTGGTGGTGATTTTTTTTAATCATCCTCATAAGAGGGTGGAAGGTCAGAGGTCAAGCCCACAGATGACAGTATCCCAGAGCTCCCTGCTGGAAGAAAGCACAGCTGATTTTGGACTGGAATTGGGGGGGTGATCTGGCTGCAAGAATACACCATCCAAACTGCTGAATGCACCTGAACTCTGTCAACATTTGTGCGGCAGTAGCGCTCTCGTACAGGAAGAGTGTGTTCGTAAAGGGGTGGTTTATGCCGCAGCTCTGCTGAACTCACAGTATTCTCCCAGCTTATTCATTCCCCCCTTTATGAAATGTGAACAGCTCTGTAAGAGGATGTGCAGCTGCACCGAAAGCCTCAGAACTTCCAGGAACTTTGATATTCACCCGTTCCTGAATTTATGAAAAGGGCACATAAAAACAACCGGCACATTTCAGCTTCTCACTGTGGATTTTTCAGCTAATTAGAGGTGGTCTTTCTCCTATTTGACTCATTTCTAAATGGTTTTCAAGGTGCCAGCAGCAAAATCTCATTTTGAGCGTGATGGGCCTGGCATATGTAATGACAGTAAACCGCTCTCACCCTAACCCCCTCAACTCTAACCCTTTTCAGGCGCAAAGCCTTCTCTAGCAGCAGAACAGGTTTGCAAGCACTCGGCCTCCAGCGTCCAACATCACCCGACGATGCAGCCAGCGCTCTGACCGTCAGATATTTCCACAACCTGCCAGTGCTGACATTTCTCTTGTAGGAAGAACCTGTCTTTGATTTGTGATATCCTGTAGACAGGATAACCTGATGTGACAGGAAACCTTGAGAGCCGTCCCTTTTGAGTCTCCCCTGAGGCAGATTTAGCTGACCCCAGACCTGCCACGACTGTCAGTGAAAGTGCAGAATGGACAGATGATGCCACCATGTAGTGTTTCCCAGGTCATGCAGGGTTATGGAGTGCGGTGGCAAAGACATGAGTCTTCTCAGTTATTTCTGTGTGTGTTTGGCCCAGCCCCGATTAGTGTTTTGTACTGTCTATTCGGTGGCATTAGCACCCCTGTTTTGGGGGGAAAAGGGACACCTGTTTCATACTGTGCAGACTTGGATCCGAGTAGCTTGTATTGTCATTTCTTCTACAGGGCCGTCCAAAACAGCTTCCTCACTCCACACCCCCAGTTTGTGTAAACCTGCTTTTTTTTCCAACCTGACACCCCCCACCCTCATGAAAATCAAAAGCTGTCCCTAGGCAGTGTTCTCTCCTTTGAATCATAGCAATAAACCTGCCTCTCTGTGTACTTGTGTGAAATGTCTCCAGGCTAGTTAGGTAAGGACTGGTCCTTGTTCTTGTGAAGGGGGAGTTAATTCTGTTTGTCCTGTCGTTGTGGCCCCTCCAGGTCTCCTTCCCCGGAGCCCATCTACAACAGCGAGGGCAAGAGGCTGAACACCCGGGAGTACCGCACCCGCAAGAAGCTGGAGGAGGAGCGGCACGCCCTCATCACTGAGATGGTCCGGCTGAACCCCGAGTTCAAGCCCCCCGCCGATTACAAGTAGGGCCCCCGGCCGACTCCCACACCTGTCCACACCTGTATTACACCTGTCCCACAGTCTGCGCTGTGTCCGTACTCATCCACCTGGGACCTTTCGCCCTGTCCCACACATATTACACCTGTCCCACAGGCTGCACCGTGTCTGTGTCCATCCCTCCGAGACCCTAAGCCTTCTCCCACACCTGTGTTACACCTGTCCCACACCTGTGTTACACCTGTCCCACACCTGTGTCCATGTCCATCTGCCTGAGACCCTAAGCCCTCTCGCACACGTGTTACACCTGTCCCACACCTGTGTCCGTGTCGATCTGCCTGAGACCCTAAGCCCTCTCTCACACGTGTTACACCTGTCCCACACCTGTGTTACACCTGTCCCACACCTGTGTTACACCTGTCCCACACCTGTGTCCGTGTCCATCTGCCTGAGACGCGGAGCAGTAAAGCAATAAACTGAATGCGTATCGCAGTTCAGAAAGTGGACTAGAGAAGGCTGAGATGTGTCAGCTCAACAAGAGGGCATAAAGTGTCACGTGACTTCCAGTAATTTCCACCTGTCATTACAAAGTCTTTCTCCTGCCGTTAATCATTCGTGGAATATCAGGATGCATAGTGAAAGCAGAGATGTTTAGTGTTCGAAACCAGACTCGAGAGTGTTGGATAAATGTAGACTAGACAATAAAAGCAATGTATAGTATAATTTTGATACCTCAGTGTTGATTGCATGTCCTTTCCTTAGGCCTCCGGCCACCAGAGTCAATGACAAAGTGATGATCCCTCAGGACGAGTATCCAGAGATCAACTTTGTGGGCTTGCTGATCGGACCGCGGTGAGTGAGCAGGGATTATCCGGCCGGGAAGAGGGGAGCCTGCAGAGTGGTTTCCTCTGTGCTGTTTTAAAGCTGTACGTAGCGATTGGCTCACAGATAAAATGTAACACTCAGAGAGAGAATGCTCTAAGCAGCTTTCTCAGCTGTGCTCGAAGAAATCAAGGTGGTCTGACTAGAAAATGTGAGCATTTTCATTTTTAAAGTGGTTTGGGCTGTGCTCCGGGCAAGCCCCCTGCTCTAAGCCCTTGTCTAAAGGCGCCCCCTGCTGTCCTGCAGTGGTAACACCCTGAAGAACATCGAGAAGGAGTGCTGTGCGAAGATCATGATCCGCGGGAAGGGCTCGGTGAAGGAGGGCAAGGTGGGCCGCAAGGACGGCCAGATGCTGTCGGGGGAGGACGAGCCGCTGCACGCCCTGGTCACCGCCAACACCATGGAGAACGTCAAGAAGGCTGTGGAGCAGGTGAGCTGGCCGCCAGGCGGCGCCATCCTGTCCCCTGAATTTACCTCTGTTCTTGCCCTGTTCTTCCATTCACAATAACCACAGCGGCTCACAGAGCAAAAGCTACATAAGGGGGGGTGGGGGTCAAAGTGCAATACCAAGGTGAACTAGCATGCATAAAAGGCGAGATTAAAGTGCTATAACCAGCTGTAGGCGCGAAGCTGGTTTTCCGTCAGTCGAAGCACGGCACCCCTCAGTTGGGTGTATTCATGCTAAATGAACCAAAGACGGCAATGAATACCTCCATCACTGCTGGGTCCTGTCACAGTTGCCCTCTGCTGGGCACTGCTTTGGTTGCATTGGTCCTAAACAGTCACGGAACAGAAGAGGATGGCACGCATCAGTTACGTAGCTGTTGGGTCCTCACTCCTCAGGGTTATCAGAATGACCTGCAGGCGTTTGACTGCCACATTCTGCGTTATTTCTTCAGCGTGACTGGGTTTTTGTGAGGCTGTTGCAGTGGGGACTGACTCCTGTGTGTGTTTGTGTGTGTGTGTTTGTGTGTGTGTGTGTTCGTTCGGTGCAGATCCGGAACATTCTGAAGCAGGGCATTGAGACCCCTGAGGACCAGAACGACCTGCGCAAGATGCAGCTGAGGGAGCTGGCCAGGCTCAACGGCACTCTGCGCGAGGATGACAACAGGTGCTGTCACCTGGAGACACCTGCGTGTTAGCTGGGGAGTGTGGATAATGGATGTTTCTGTTTGTATGTTAGCGGTGGAGTGTGGATAATGGATGTTTCTGTTTGTATGTTAGCGGTGGAGTGTGGATAATGGATGTTGCTGTGCGTGTTAGCTGGGGAGTGTGGATAATGGATGTTTCTGTTTGTATGTTAGCTGTAGCGTGTGGATAATGGATGTTGCTGTGCATGTTAGCTGTAACGTGTGGATAATGGATGTTGCTGTGCGTGTTAGCTGTAGTGTGTGGATAATGGATGTTGCTGTGCATGTTAGCTGTAGCGTGTGGATAATGGATGTTGCTGTGCATGTTAGCTGTAACGTGTGGATAATGGATGTTGCTGTGCATGTTAGCTGTAGTGATTGGATAATGGATGTTGCTGTGTGTATTAGCTGTAGCGTGTGGATAATGGATGTTGCTGTGCGTGTTAGCTGTAGCGTGTGGATAATGGATGTTGCTGTGTGTGTTAGCTGTAGCGTGTGGATAATGGATGTTGCTGTCTGTAACCCCCAGGATTCTCAGGCCCTGGCAGAGTTCAGAACCTCGCAGCATCACCAACACCACCGTCTGCACCAAGTGTGGAGGCGCGGGGCACATCTCCTCTGACTGCAAGTTCACCAGGTACCTGCAGCTGATATATAGTTACCTGCTGGTGTGTGACATGTTTTCTGGTTTAACTGGTGCCTCCTTCCATCACAGCCAGCTGCTGGCTATTCTTAACCTGCTCAGAGAGCATATGAGGACTCCTAAATACCTGTGAAGTCAGGGCTCCTAAAAATACTCCCCCAGTATTCTGGAAAAGGCTGGTCTAACCCCTCTGCAGTACTTTCACCCCCAGGGCGGGGGAGCCACAGTCAGCACAGGACCGGGCGCGCATGGATAAGGAGTACCTGTCCCTCATGGCAGAGCTGGGGGAAGCCCCTGTCCCGTCCTCCAGCGGTGGCCCCTCCCACAACCCCCCCAGTGGCCCTCGCGGCTCAGGGCAGAGCAGCAGCCAGGCCCCACCGGTGAGTGCCGCCCCCTGCTGGCCGCTCTGAGCATTCGGCCTCCGCAGGCCGGCGCTGGAGCTGATGCTAATCCCACTCCTCTCCGGTCTCCCCCCCCCCCCCTCACAGAGCCGCCCCCCCTGGATGAACTCCGGCCCCTCTGAGAACCGGCACTTTCCCAGCATGCACGGCGGCCCCAGCAGCCACGGGGGACACCACAGCTTTCCGCCCCCCGTGCCCAACATGGGGGGGCACCCTATGCCTCCCAGTCACAACGGGCCCCCTCCCCCCTGGATGCAGCCCCCGCCGCCCCCGATGAACCAGGGTCCCGGCCCGCACGGGCCCCCTCCCATGGGTGAGTGTCTGCTCTGCAACCGTCCCTGCTTCAGGTTTGTTTGAAAATGTCCGTGGGGTTGTGACGCTGTGACGCTAACCCAGGATGCACGTGCGTTTCCCTGTTCCCCCGGTCTTCCTGCAGGTTTGCTGCCCCCTATGGGCCTGATGCCGCCGCCTCCGCCTCCCCCCAACGGCCAGCCGCCGCCTCCTCCGTCTGCTCCCTTGCCTCCATGGCAACAGCAGGCCCCCCCGCCCCCTCCTGCCAGCAGCATGGGGACCAGCGCGCCGCTGCCGTGGCAACAGAGTGAGTTTCGGGCCGTGTTTTGCGTGTGCGTGTGTTGGCCCGCTGCGTGTGATCTGACACTGACCGGCCCGCTCTCTCCTCCTCCCTGCAGACACCATCACCACCTCCAGCCCGGGCTCCGGCACTCTGCCCCCCTGGCAGCAGCAGCAGTCCTCTGCCGGAGCCTCCGCCCAGCCGCCCCCGCCCATGGGCACCCCGTCCCTGGTGCCCCCTCCCCCGGGAGTCCAGCCTCCTCTGCCGCCCGGCGCCCCTCCCCCGCCCCCACCCCCGCCCCCTGGATCAGCCGGCATGATGTATGCCCCCCCGCCCCCTCCCCCGCCCATGGACCCCACTAACTTTGTCACCATGATGGGGATGGGGGTCCCAGGGATGCCCCCCTTTGGAATGCCGCCAGCCCCTCCCCCTCCACCTCCGCAGAATTAAACCCTACCCACCTTCGCATCCGTGTAAGGCGTACTGTCCTGGCAGCCCCTTATCACTGTTTTCTACACATGCACACACAGACACAAGCACAGACACACACACACACAGACACACACACACACACAGACACACACACACACAGACACACACACAGACACACACACACACAGACACACACACACAGACACACACACACACACACACACACACAGACACACACACACACACACACACACACACAGGGACTGCCTCGCAGTAGGCCACTCTTTTAAATAAGCTGTTCAAGTTCAGTTTCTGTATTTCCGTGATGACATTTGCCAAGTTGTTCATTTTAAGAGGGAGAGCGGGAGGGGACAAAGATAGCTGAATGCTCTTTAGATCTGTTTTTGTTGCGTTTATTTTCTACGATGTTATGTATTTACTGAGCAGATGTCATTATCCGGGGGTCTTACATGGGGTACTTTTTTTTTTTTTTTTAACAAAAAAATCCATTTACGCAGCTGAATATTTGACTGAAGCAGGTCGCTTTGAGTCAGTTGCTCAAGGAAATGACAGAGATGCCCCAGCTGGGATTGGAACCGACAACCTTCTGGTTACAAGCAAGAGTTCCCTACTAACCAACCCCCCCGACCCCACTGTTGAGGCTATTTCTTCCCAAGTCCTTTCACCCTTTTGTATAGAAGTATAGTTAGTTTAGAAAACTGCTCTGAGAAAATAAATGTGACTGAATTGTACATTTTCTTATCCTAGTGACTTTTTCTTGAGGGTTGGGCATTTACCATCGTAGACATTCATGCTGTGCGAGTATACCCCAGTGCTGTTTAGGTGGGTGCACTCACTGATGATGGAGTGTACTGGTAGCTTTAGGGTTTCATTCCAAAAATTTGCATCAGATCCCCCCAGATTTTGAGTTCACAAATACAGTCAGTTTAAATCAGTTCCATTTTTTAAATGTTTTTTTTTTCCCTTCTTTCAGGTGAACCGTACTGCTTTAATGATGATGATAATAATAATGATGATAATCCGATTTCTGCGTGGATCTGGGAACTGACTTGAGAGCTGTGTGTGTGTGTGTGTGTGTATATGTGTGGGTGTATATGTGTGGGTGTGTGTATGTGAGTGCGTGCGTGTTTAGAAGGGTGTCCTTTTGAGGATCCCTCCCTTTAGTCATTGCTCCCTTGTGGAAAAACTGGGAATTTATTTCTGTTGCAACATTTTAAAAACTCAGCAACACAAACTGAAACTCATGTAATACGAATAAAACAATATCGTTTTCTTCCTTGTTTATTATAAGAGAGAATTTTATTTCTGACTTCTTTGAAACCGAAAACATACTCTGAAGAAAGGAGTGTAACTGTGCTTTCAGTTAAATTTACCAAATTTCAAAAACCCTTCAGGGATGGTCTGTGAAATATTTCACAGTGTGGTCCAGGGGATGTGGCGTTCTCCGTCAGGGGAAAAGGGGTGTGAAGAAACCGCAGTAAACAGTCGTTTTGTGTACAGCACATCATCCTTACGCAGAACGAAAGTGTTAGGATCCGTCTGGACAGCTGAGAGCAGACATGCCCACATTAGTTCATAAGGCAGCTCTGACTTACCACTTCACATGAAGCTGAATTCTAAAGAACAAGACAGGAAACGGCATGAACAGCTCCAGACCATTTAATATTCAGTCAGATTTGCCCTCTGTCAAAGGAGATGGAGCTGGTTTGCTTTTGTCTGGAGTAGATCTGTCATGTAGCTGTTAGATGTGTATTTTCCTCTGCCTTTTAGACCCATGTGTGGCGGGTCCTTCATTGCAGTGCCCTGTCAAACGTTGTGTTTAGGTGTTGAGCGTTACCTGCCTGCCTCCGTACTCTCGGTGTGCGGCATTGCAGAAATATTTGGCACTTTTCAGACAACGTTCACCTGCAGGCAGAGACTGCCTTTTAACAGATCTGGCTCTCCTGGACTGAAGGTTTTGTATCTTGAGCCAGAGGGCAGGTCAGCAGTAGTCCTCCCTCCTTCACTGATAGAGAGGGCCTCCCACAGTACCAGTGCTGCTCCACTCGGGGTGCTCAACAGCAGAAAAGGTCAGCTGAGTAGCTGCGGCCAGTGAGCGGTGCCTGGTCAGCTTCTGTTGCTTTGTCACTGGTGTTCCCAACCCGAGCTTCATCTCGCTGATAGGCCTGACATTTATTTTTGTGTCACTGTCCAGTTCAGAGCCTGATTCTGCTGATGGCGAATGATTCTGCTGTAAGCACTGGCTTCTGTGAAACTGTGCCCATCACACTTTTCAGAGGAGTCTCAGTGATGTGCTGCAAAAGAGACGAAGTGTCACGCTTTGGCACAAACAAGTAAACAAGTCTGATTTCTTAACATAATCCTTACTGTGTTGATATTCTTTACAGCTGTACATTTGTTTTGATTATTGAATGAAATTTGAGTTTTGTTGCTTAGAAAAACTAGAACCTTTTGTCTGCTTCTTGCATAAAGAATTTGCCGAGTTTAATTTTGTAAATTGTAAACAGTTATTTTAAAGGTAGTCAGTTTTAGTTTTTTTAAATGGTTGCAAACATGTTGTTCTTGCCTATCGTATTTGGAAAAAGTTCAGGAAGCCTTTAACAGCTCATTCTAAATTCTTCAGCATTGAATGCATGTTGTAAAGTGAATGGATCTCTTTCTTAGTCAACACCCCCCCCCCCCCCCCCCCAAAAAAAAAAAAATAAATAAATCATCTCTAAAAATATAAAATGTGGTTTTTGCCCTAGAGGGGTTGTCCTTCACTCTTTGGGACCCTGAAGTACTTACTGTCTTAAACTGGTGAATTTGGCCTCCAGAGTTAGGTTGCCAGTATGCCATGGATGCTGTTTGCTTAATTGAACGGCAGTGTTGGCTTCCTGTGCCAGTTTCTGGACCTCACTATTCTTTATTGTCTCTCTTCCTTCTTTTCTTCTTTTGCCTCAGTGTAAGAGCCCTCAAATTTTTGAATTTCGGCGTGTTTTTGAACTGAACTTTTTGTGTCTCAGCTCTTTTTTTGTTGTTTTTTGGGCACGTGATCAAGATGCACAGGTTTGTAAACAATTTTTGTACAAACCAGGCTGGCTTTTCTGACCAGACCCACCAGATTCCACCAACAGGTTGCAAAAAGTGATTTAACTTTCCCTGTTTGATGTACATAAAAAATACATCCATTTGAACATGGAGATTTGTGAGTTATTCCACACCTAAGGTTTTCATTTCACTGGCCGTTTGACTCCTTTCTCTGATGTCACCAGCATCGCTGCTTATTGGTCGGTTTGCTTTGTGATCTTAACACCAGGAGTTTGGTTTCTGTGTGGCTGCCCCTATGTTGTGTTGCCCCTGCAGATGGGTAATTTTGTATGTATATAGTACACATGCATATTTAGTGTACACATTGGTTGTTTTTTTATTTTATTTTTTCTTTTTACTGCCTTAATAAAGGGGATTATATCTGTACAGAACAAATGTTTCTGACTCATTTTTCCCCTCATCGTAGTGCTCGCTGCAGAATGGAGTTGTGTGTGTGCCTTATTATGTGACTGAAGATGAACCTTGCGGTGCAGAGTGCAGACCTGTTCCACCTGTAGTTACAGAGCGGTTGCAATGCTATGCTGCATTACTGACAGTCTGTGGGGCAGTAACTGTTGTCCGTGCGGAGCCCTGAAGTCAGTTTCTGCTTGTGACATTCATGCTGGCGTGCCTTTGAAATATCACGGCCTTTGGGAAGGGGTCATTCGCTATAAATATCCCCGAGGTTCTGTGATACTACACATAAGACAGTGCGCCTTAAACCAGAACAGTGTAGGGAGTTGGGAATTGTAGTTCTACAACAATCTTGCCGTTCACTTCTGAATTTTTTTTTCCCCATGTGTAGTTATTTAGAAATATTCGGTAGACTTTAATGTTTACATTACTCCACTAGCTAACCAATTAACTGATGTTAAGACTGTTTTTGACGGGTCATTACTGCCGGTTAATGTTGAATTAATATGTTGAAGTAGCACTGAATCTATCTTATGTGTATTTTAAAGGATTGTGCTTTGAAACATAGTTTTTTAACAGTTTTATTTGCCCTTCTTTTCAAGAGGTTTAAGGATTATGCCAATAAAATTTCACATGAACAGGGAATATGTGCAAGGAGCAGTGAGAGAGTCGATTGGTCCCGGAGTTTAGCGGAGCCCCGCCCTTTACTCGATATAGATGGTGCGCGCTTTAAAAACGTGGGGCGCAGTGCAAATCGCCAGTGGGCGCGAGTGGTACGCGGCTGTCAACTGCTAGCTGTTCACCCCAATATTGTGTGTAAGTCCAGGTTTGGGAAAAACCCCACGCCAAGATGTCACGTCCGTTGTCAGACCACGAGAAGAAGAAACAGATCTCGGTGCGCGGACTCGCTGGGGTAGAGAATGTGACAGACCTCAAGACCAACTTTAACCGGCACCTGCACTTCACGCTGGTGAAGGACCGCAATGTGGCCTCTAAACGGGATTACTACTTCGCGCTCGCCCACACCGTTCGCGATCACCTGATCGGGAGGTGGATCCGGACGCAGCAGCACTACTATGAGAAAGACCCCAAAGTAAGCGATGCGCGCACACGCATGCCGCGTTACCAGCGCGGGTCTTGAATTTCAGGTTGCGTGGTGTTGATTGGCAAATGGCTTAAGTGAATGGAGTTAAAAATGGCTTTGTTTCGCCAGCTCCTGTGGGTAACCTAATACTCAGTGACACTGACGTGAAGCGGTGCGCACAAGTCTTTAGTTACTGAATGACAACAGGATTAGGGTTGGAATTATCAAAATGTATCAACAGGAGAAACTGAGAATTATGATCATGTTGCCGGAAAATGTATTTAGGTGTTAGTGTGCATCCAGTGAAGCATGAGCGAATTCGATAACCTGTTGCCTCTTTAAAACCATTAAAAGCCATAGCCATTAGTCCGCGTGAGCCGCACACCGCTGGCCCGCATCCAGGGAACACCGGATTGGGCACTGATGATGGGATGGTATCCCATGCTTGGTTCCATCCGGGATTCATTGCCCTCCAATATAATTTAAAAATAACGTTGATTTAAAATGTTACATTTCACTGACAAGATGGTTAAACTGCGTTTCAGTATCGCTGTCGATGATTTTGTACCGTTTTAGAGACGCTGCAGTCTGTCTCGTTGTAGATCCGTATGCCAGTTACATTGTCTAGGATCTACTCCTTGCGAAGTACTGCTGACAAAACGTTTTCAGCGGGCCGTCACACTTTTCATCATTCACTGCACGTTATCCACTGTCCGTTTGTTTGTTCTCAAATGAGCGCCTTTCTTGCACTCGTCAGTGGATAGCCGTGCCAGTTTCGTAGGCAAATGTAACCCCTCTGTCGTATTGATTACTAATGTCACGATAGGGCCGTGACATTTCTGTCGCGCGAGCGTGCTGCAAATGCTAGCTCGAGCGGGGATCTTTAGTAAAGACGATTTTTAAAAATACCCCTGACCTTCTCTGGTTCCGGCCCTTTATTTGCACCAGCTGAAGCTGCCGGCGAAAGAATCGCTGGAACTGTTTCTCTCCGAGAGGGGGATTTTTTTTTTGCCTGTCAAAACAGGCGCAGGTCACGTAGTATTGCAAGAAAATATAAAATAAAATTAGAAATTCGATCCGCACGCGTTCCAGGGCAGGAAGTAGGCATATACCCATACAGCAGAAAGACCTCAACATTTACAAATTTCAGATCAATAGCCATTCAGATTTTCAGATATAACAAGTGTATGAGTGTATGCACTTGAGAAGAGTAAGATTGTCATTAAAACTGATTAGATTGCACTGAAGTGTAGATGCTGATACCCAAAGGAATTAAAAATGCTTCACATGTGAAAACTGGGAATACTGTACATACAGACTCTCCTGGACCAGAAATCTAAAGTGTGGTCAAACTGTGGGCACTGGACCACAGTTTTATTCATTTGAGGATTATGTAATAATTTTGGTCATATGACTAATTTGTATCCATTTTCATATTCATTTAAACATAATGATTCAAATAGTGCTGGAGCCGCGACAGGAAGTGTCAGGTGTAATGTGCTGCTGGTGTTCTGGCTCACACGCCTTTCCCAAACCATGTGCTGCCTTTCCGTTGCATCCAGTTAAGACTTGTAAATTGGGAACATGCACCCTACCATAATCTGTAATCGGTTTCCATCTGATCACAGTCCACCGTTCTCCCTGGGGTGGTGTAACTGCTCATGTAAAGCTGCATTACTGTCTGTAATTATAGCTTGAGCAGGGGGAATTTTCCTGGGTTGATAACTCTGGGAGCAGGTGCCAAGGGTTCTGCCTGGGGCAGAGCTTCAGGATGACACTGCAAGGAGAGACTGCAGAGTGACCTTCTAATTTATCTCTGTGTGGAGAGGAGACGCGGCCCTGCTTTGGGGCCACCGGGGTTGCCGGGGGAACAGGAAAGGTCAGAAGTTATCCCCTGTAAAAGGTCAAGGCAGAAACCTATATGGGGTGTTTGGTTGTGCGGGTCATTTAATCTGATATGAAATAAGATGAGTGTATGAACTGCTCTCACAGAAAAATATGCCTAAATCCTCTCTCATAGTTCCTCGGTCCTGACAGTGAAAGCTAAGTGTAGACTTGTTTCTGTTTTTACCCGTTTCCTTCAGCGTTCCACTCTTAAAAGCATTGTAACAGGTGCATTGTCACGTCTAACAAGGAAGACCACTGACAAAGAGCGGCAAAGCAAAAATCACAGTTTGGTGGGTGATATGGTGCAATTAGCCGGTGCACAAAACCAAAGACAGGCTGCAGATTGTTCTAGAAGATGCTATGAACAGTTCTCTTGCAGTTTAGATGAGGAGCTTCCACGCGCCCTGTTTATATAAACGGTTCGCATAGTGCACCCACAGTTTGCAATGCTTTGGAACAGCCGTCATACATTCACATCTCTCTGTTTCTCTTTTGGTTTGATCAAAGGGGAAACTGGTCATGGGGACACTCAAAGCTGTGGCTAGCCAGACCCTCTGACCTGCTCTTGGGTGTGGAGGTCATGTAAGCTCATTGTCTATTAATAGAAATCTGTGCCAATCTGTGCCCCTGTGATAAAGTGTTTCTTGTTTCCTTTCAGCCCTCTATCAATCAGCTCCCCGCATAATCTGGCTCAGATCTCCCTTCCAGTTCTTTACAATATCTACCTGCCAGTTTAGCTTTTCTGATAGGGCTAGCTTGATATAATTCAAATGACATCCTCTCTGTGAGGAGACAGTATCTAGCACCCACACAACTGAGGTCATTTCATAAGACATGATGTTTGGATGGTTGCAGGCCCCAGAGGTGTGAGGAACAGGTATAGAGTCAGGTCTTCCTGCTGCAGATCTGAAGAGATTGATGGTTTATCCTGGGACATGGAATGGCACCCCTATGCCCTGCTGTGTAAGGATAGCGTAAAAGTAACCTGTGTTAGGAAATGTTGAGGACCTCAAGCCTGCACGCCTAATGTGTTAGATCTCCTGTGTCCCCCTCTGTGAGATTATGTGGCTCTCCGGCCTGCTCTGTCATCTGGGGTGGATGGCAGACAACGTCTGAGGAATGCTCTCATAGTCTACACACACTGTCTAACCTTTGAAGGCAACCCCTTAGCCTGCTATTTATAGCCAAGCCAAAATGCCAGTGTTATGCAATCCCTTGCGCCCTCCTTGCCCCTCACCCCCCTCCCCAGTCACCCCCCAGATTTCTGCCCGTGCTGGTCTTGAACTTCGAGGGAAGAAAACTGAAATGTCAAAGGCTAAGACAAGGCTCAGGTGTCATGGTGTCCGTCACAAACATGGGACATTAGCTACACTAAAGCGCTGACCTAGACAAAACCCCCTCCTTTCCAGTCACCACAGTGCTGGAGGCATTGAAGTTTCCAATGCAGCAAAGAGGTACAATCAAAATATTTTTATAAAAAAGCTACTGTATTTATTTGTTCACCAGATGCCCCTTAACAGCCCCTTAACACTCTTCATGGCTTCCACATCATACGTTCACACAGTGGGGTATTTGTGCAAGCAATTCAGGCTAAGCACTTTATACCAGAGAATTACAGCAATTCCCCCTCCTGGGAAACTGAGCCACCTTTGGGTTGAGGTTACTGCTGCTCACCACCCTGTAGCCCTGTCACTGAGCATACAGCTCTGTTATGAAGGGAGCATTAACCCAGGCAATGCCCCAAACGGCCTGCAGGGATTTCTGCAGGAGCTCCCTGCAATCCTCACTGTCTGAAGTGCAGTAGGCAATGGGAAACATATTGGTATTGTACACAGCACTGAAACAGATTGTCTTAACGCGTTAAAGAGAGATTTTAATGCTTAATGCTGAATTAAAGTAGTGTGTGTGTTTTCAGACAGACAAGGTAGGACACATTATCAACCCATTTTTTTAGCTCTTTCCTGTTTCACTGTGTTAGAATCAATGCACACAGACTCATGTCCAGTGCATGTAAAACATTTATACAGTCATGATAACACTCTTTTCGTTTAGTTCTAAGGCACAAAGAGGTGAGTTTGTGCTTGGGTCAATTCCACCCAAAGAAAATCACACCAAACCACAGTGCACTCTACACAAGTATAATTCCTCTCAACAGATAAATGGGATATTACCCTTGTTACACAATAATAGTGATCTGATTTTTCCTGCATAAAAAAGACATCAATGTGGAATCGCCACATGGTAGAATGACTAAAATAATGGGTTTATTATTTGGAGTGGAAAAAAAACCCTTTACATCCCGGAGTGAACAGCTAATATAACATTATTGAAGATACTAAAAATAAGTGTTCAGAAATATTAACTACAGTACGGAAGTAGCCCCTCCCTCCCTAAGCATGTATGTGTGGTTGAATTTATGACTCCACAATGTTCACAGCAGGGCTGTTACAGTATGGTTGGACCATGTGGACATTATAGTGGTGCAGGGGTCTTTCAGGACTTTGGAATTTATTTTGTTATGGATTTTTTAGATACAAAGCTTTAGATAAAAAGCTGCTTCGCCTTTGAAGTAACCTATTCTGCTTTTCTTTCCATTCACTTGGCATGCTCCAGTGCTGATGTTTTGGTTATTTAAAATGGGACAAAAATAATAATTTATTGGAGGGGTGGTGTGGAGTGCGAGCCGTTGGGACTCTGTGCATTGAGTGTCATATCTGAGATGCGCTTGAGTTTAGAGGAATTCTTCCACGGGCATTCAAACCACAGCCTTCATACTGCTTTACACTATTAACACTATTCTGTAATCACTGTCACAGACTGCTAGTGTGTATAAATTGTGCATAATTACGTGTGGGTAGGGACCTGACCTGCACTATGCCTGCAGTATCTGGATCCGTATTTAAGTGGAAGGAGAGTTCCACAGAGCTCTCTGTGAGTCTATCTGTGAGTCTGAGTGGGTATAGGGAAGGGTGGTCTGGCCAGCAGTCTCTCTGATGAATGAAAATGATGCGAAATCTGTGTCTCAAACACCCGTTTCTTTGAAGATGCCAGTTAGCAGATTGTTTTTGTGGACACAGAAGCGGCTGTTTTTTTGGGGTGGGGGGTTACAGGGATACAGGAGGGGCCCTCGCCTGGAGAGTCCCTGATGGGACTGTAATGGCAGATGGCATGGAGCAGTCAGTCTGAAGAGAACTGCAGTGTCAGAGGGATGACTCCTGGCGCTGTCTGAATGCTCCTCTCTCTCCCTCTCTCCTCTCTCCCTTTCTCTTCTCTCCTTCTTCTCTCCCTCTCTCTTCTCCCTTTCTTCTCTCTCTCTCTCTCTCTCTCTCCTTCTCTCTCTCTCTCTCTCTCTCTCTCTCCCTCTCTCTCTCTCCTTCTTCTCTCTCTCTCTCTCTCTCTCTCCTTCTCTCCTCTCTCTCTCTCTCTCTCCTTCTTCTCTCTCCCTCTCTCCTCTCTCTCTCTCTCCAGCGTGTGTACTACCTCTCCCTGGAGTTCTACATGGGCCGCACCCTGCAGAACACCATGGTGAACCTGGCACTGGAGAACGCCTGCGATGAAGCCACGTACCAAGTGAGGGACACACCTGCAGACACGGCACACCTATGAACACACTGATCGTCTCTGTTATTCCTGTCTGTCTGCCTGTCACGTTAACGCCACCCTGTCTTTCCTCAGCTGGGTCTGGATATGGAGGAGCTGGAAGACATGGAGGAGGACGCTGGTCTCGGAAACGGTGGCCTGGGACGTCTCGCCGGTAAGAGGAGAATCCCACCCCCTAAAAAAATGTTTATTTCACTGGGACGCACACAGAAGCATGTACTCTCTGCATATAACACATCATTTATTACACTGAGACAAACACATGGGCTACAACATCCCACTTGTACCTGGTTATTTTATCTCTCACTGATGGTGACATTTACATTTACACATAATTAGCACAAGCTGTTATCAAGACCGACTTCCAAAGCAAAGGTACAGAATGGCTTATGACAAGGCAACGTGAACAACAGCACATGATGGAAATTTAACATGCGTTCGAATGTGTCTCAGTGCATCACGCTGTGCTATAGTATATAACAGCACCGGCCTGAACACAGGATAAGTGCCACAATAATCAAACGTTCAGCTAGTGTCGTAGTGGGATATACATGAACAGGCATTATTTAGGTGTTGGGATTAGGTAGGGGAGCTAAACCTGCGTGAGAGTGAAAGAGAATTTGGGCCAGTCAGAAGATGGCCCTGGATCCCAGCACCAACCAGCATGTACTTTTCTCTGCCCCAGAAGTGCTGGGAGAGACTGTTGACAGAGGTTGCACGGTTACACGGTTGCAGGGTTTTAGGGTTGCAGGGTTTCAGGGTTTCAGGGTTTCAGGGTTGCAAGGTTGCACGGTTGCGGGGTTGTGGGGGTGTGAGGCAGGCATGTGTCACTCAGCCGTCCTGTCCCCTGCCTCTCCAGCCTGTTTCCTGGACTCCATGGCCTCCCTGGGTCTGGCTGCATACGGCTACGGCATCCGCTACGAGTTTGGCATCTTCAACCAGAAAATCATGGATGGCTGGCAGGTAAAGCAGCTGCGAGGGGGTCAGGGGTTCAGCGTGTCACCGTGTCAATCTGTCACACAGGAATGGAAAATCAGCCTCAGTCACAGTGTTTGAATCTCATTCTGCCTCCAGCGCCGGTGTGCAGTTTCTGTTCCCACCTCATGCCATGTGCTATTAACTGTTACACAGAGCATTTCTGAGGCCTTAAAGGATCAGATTTAGGAATTGTTAAATTGTATACCGCAGTAAAGAGCTGTCGTGGGTTTGACTGACCTGGGGGGGGGGTACAATGATCGATTGATTGACAGATGGAGGAGGCAGACGATTGGCTGCGCTATGGAAACCCCTGGGAGAAGGCCCGCCCCGAGTACATGAGGCCCGTCCACTTCTATGGGCGCACGGAGCATCATCCTGATGGGGTGAAATGGGTGGACACTCAGGTGAGGAGAGACAGACAGAGAGCAGCACGGCTTCCACAGGGTTTAGACATCTCTAAAACCACTACGGCCCATTAAGGTCACTGGTGCCTTCCTCACCAGCTCCATGTCACATGATTACCCAGCTCAGCTCAAAGTTCAATAACTTCCGCTGTTCAAGGGTGACAGTGTACATAGAGAGATGTGGCAGGTGTGTAGCATGATTAGATGATTAGAAGGAAAGACACCCGCACACTGTCGCTTCAAACAAATATCACCGCTTTCCGAGATCACATTCACAAAACTGTTCTTCTATTCGTATGTTAATTGGTGCAAATAGTGCTTTTAAAACGAAAAATGTGAACTGCATTAATTGTACAAATGTAAAAAAAATTAAGAGTTTTTTTTGTCTACTGAGCCTTGTCAGATTGTGGTCCTCACTCAGACTGTAGCAAAAATGTCAGAGGTCAGGGCTCGGTGTGCGGAAAGGGGGTGCTGAGAGGCCGAGCAGGGACCGCTGCAAAAGCGAACATCAATGCTGGTGGGCCTGCTCTTTCACGGCAGGCTGCTCTAAACAGAAGCCCTGTCCTGACAGGTGGTCCTGGCCCTGCCATACGACACCCCCATCCCCGGATACAGGAACAACATCGTCAACACCATGAGGCTGTGGTCTGCCAAGGCACCCTGTGAATTCAGCCTGAAGGACTGTGAGTCCCACTCTGAGCCTGGAGGGAGGAGGGGGGAAACACCGCCTTCTGCTGGCTAAGGGAGAGAGAGCATGCAGCAGACACCCAGTGATGGTGTTTTAGAGCAGTTTCATGGTTTCACCCAGAACAATTCAGCACATGAATGCAAGTTGTATTCAGCATGGGTTTGGCAACATCAGAATTTACATTGATTTTAGGTTGAATAGAGGTTGTGAAGCAACCAAATCAACAAAGAGCAAAGTGGATAAGGGAGGGGATGGGGGGTTTGATTGATTTTATGCTGAAAATTCAATGTTGATTCCATTAGCAAACGTAACCAGTTTTTAGCTTGACTTAAACATTGATGTTCCACATGGAAACAATGTCATGTCAGCTGTGGTTTGCCAGCTTGGCCAAGCCAGAAAGGGATCGGGGTTCAGAGTTTAAGCACGGGAAAGAGGGACACCCAAACAAGCAAAAAGCGGCAGCACATCTAAATATCTGATTTTAAAACATAAAAAACAAACAAAATAACAAAGTGTATTCTTAGTGGTGATTCATTCCCTTGCGCTGAGTTCATAATTTCGCTTGTGACCTTCTTTGTGTATTTGATTTTGAGGGCAGAAGGCAGAAAAAAGGGTTCGGGAGTTGTGTGTGGAAAGGTGGAGTGTCCTCTGCTGATGGATTTGTGCCTTTGTCTTTACACAGTCAACGTGGGCGGCTACATCCAGGCCGTGCTGGACAGAAACCTGGCGGAGAACATCTCCCGTGTGCTGTACCCCAACGACAACGTGAGCGCATCCCACTGTCCCGTCATGAAGCACACAACCAACCAATCACAGAGCTTCATTTATAATAACCACAACTGGTGGTGACACATTTCTGACGTGTGTGTGGAGTGTTCGGGGTATTATAGACAAGTGAAATGTGGGCGGAGCTGACTGATTATATAGGCCAATCAAAGGAGAGCTCATGTGTTGTGATAGTAGTGCAGCAAATGGAACTATACACACATTGATGGTTAATTCAGGGGTAGAAAACTCCCAGAGAGCAAAGAGTTCATTATTAAGGTATCCGCTGTGGTCAGGGTGCAGTCCATGTGAGGCTGGAGTGTGGTACTTTTGAGGTTGGGGTGTGGTCCATATGAGATTGGGATGCAGTCTATATGTGGTTGTGCCATGTGAGGTCAGGGGACAGTCCTTGTGAGGTCAGGTTGCGGTCTTTATGAGGTTGGTGTGTGGTCCATGTGAGGTTGGGGTGTGGTCAGTGTGAGGTCAGGGAACAGGCCTTGTGAGGTCAGGTTGTGTGTGGACTGTGTGCAGTCAGTGTGCGGTCAGTGTGCGGTCCTTGTGAGGTCAGAACACGGTCGATGTGAATGACTGGGCCCGTCTCTCTGTGTGCGGTCCTTGTGAGGTCAGTGTGCGGTCCTTGTGAGGTCAGAACACGGTCGATGTGAATGACCGGGCCCGTCTCTCTGTGTGTGGTCAGTGTGCGGTCCTTGTGAGGTCAGAACACGGTCGATGTGAATGACCGGGCCCGTCTCTCTGTGTGTGGTCAGTGTGCGGTCCTTGTGAGGTCAGAACACGGTCGATGTGAATGACCGGGCCCGTCTCTCTGTGTGTGGTCAGTGTGCGGTCCTTGTGAGGTCAGAACACGGTCGATGTGAATGACCGGGCCCGTCTCTCTGTGTGTGTCGGCAGTTTTTTGAGGGGAAGGAGCTGCGTCTGAAGCAGGAGTACTTTGTGGTCGCTGCCACCCTTCAGGACATCATCCGCCGCTTCAAGGTGTCCAAGTTCGGCTCCAGGGAGATTGTGCGCACAGACTTCAACACTCTGCCTGACAAGGTGAGCGCCCCACAGCGCCCTCTGGTGGTTCTCACTGAAATGCGGGAGAGGTGATCTGGGGGTGACTTCTAGTGCTGGCTCTAAGAGCTTTAATTTACTTAATTTTAAGATCTTACTGTGTATTTCTCTCACTTATTTCAAGGTCTCCAGCTTGTCTTTGTATTAAAAAGGTTAAATATGACACTTTTTTAACTCTTTGTATCTTGCTAACTGATGTACATGCATCAACACCTCTTGAAATGAATAAATAAAAGTTGCCTGTCAGCCATGCAAAGACAGCACAAGTCCACCGTGACGAGTCATGGCCAATACTGTGTATTATTTCTCTACATTGTGTTACCATTAACGCACAGTCAGTGGTTAAGAGTTAAAAGTCAGACGCATGTTGCTGCAAAACTTCCTCATACTGGTGCCACAGACCAGCAATAAATAAAAATACATTCTCTAATAGATCTTGGCAGTAGCAGTGGGTTGTAGTATTGGTAGTTGTTGCTGACAGTGCCAAGATTCCAGCTATGTTACAGATATGCGTGTTCATTACCTCAGCGTCTCTTACTGAAGTCATTGTTATTAATAGAGTTAGTGCAGGTAAACCCGCTACAGTAGAAGCAACAGCCGCTGTTTTCCCATGTGACCCTCTGGCACCCACTCGTTGCTGCTTCACTGTGGTGACGTCTCCATGGTGACGTCTCCGTGGTGACATCATCTGTCTCGTGCGCAGGTTGCTATCCAGCTGAACGACACTCACCCTGCCCTGGCGGTGCCCGAGCTGATGAGGGTGCTGGTGGACGAGGAGAAGCTTCCCTGGGACAAGGTGAGTGCCAGGGTGCATTGCAGCAATTACTGCTAGAGGGCGCCCTTGTCGCCATCAGAGGTGGACTGCTGTGAACTTGGGTTTTTTATGTTACGTTACATTACAGTCATTACAGACTCTCTTATCCCGAGCGACATACACAGGTTACAGTTTGTACGTTATCCATTTTTACAGCTGGATATTTACCGAGGCAATTTTGGATTAAGTACCCTGCCCAAGGACACAACAGCTGTGCCTCAGTAGGGAATCGAACCAGCAACCTCTCGGTTACAAGCCCTGCTCCTTACACCACACTGATGCCCACTGCTATAGACTGTAGACTGTGGACTTAAGTGCAGCAGTTCTCAAACAATACAGAGTTTGAAAAAATCCAATATGCCGTATCGTGCCCCTTCCACTTACTAAACAACATAGCTAGTGTGCAGTGTACATAGAATTTAAAAAAGAAGTATACAGCACACTGTACACTACCAAGTCTCTCTGTGGAATATATATATTTATTTGTTATCTATTAGATCCCCTGCTACTGTGTGTTCATCGCTTCCAAATATAAACACTAGAGGGCATCAGAGATTACAATTATCGTCAGAAACATTTTTGAAATTTTTCATTCTTTGACAAACGCATACACCGCAGCCACTGGCATTTTTGTCAGCGTCCCTGCTCTGACGGTTCTTTGCATAGCCCTGCACTCAGTAGATATTTTAGATGTGTAGAGAGAAGAAGAAGCAAAGCACTCTTTGAGAGCAGCTGATCCTGCACAGATAGCATTCAGATCACTTAAAGATGGGTTTGTTCATAGTGACAATTTCATCATTTAAGGACATTTTTGTATTATGTTCTTTCATGCAAATTGAAGCTACTGAGGTAAAGTGCCTTTCTGGAAGGTACAGCAACAGTGCCGCATCCAGCTGGGACTTGATCCTGCAACCTCATGGTTATGTTGTGCTTCTGTCTTAGGCCTGGAACATCAGCGTGCGCACCTGTGCCTACACCAACCACACCGTCCTGCCTGAGGCCCTGGAGCGCTGGCCCATCGACCTGTTCCAGACCCTTCTGCCCCGCCACATGGAGATCATCTTTGAGATCAACCGTCGCCACATGGAGGTCAGGAGGACCTCGGCACACAGTCAGCAGGGCTGTTACAGTGTGTCAGCATTCTGCTAGAACCGTCAGGCTTTTTCTGGCCTGGCTGTGGTGTTAGGATCAATATATCGCTTCTTATTAATGGAGTACGACTTCATTCTGATAGTGGTGTGCAAACAGATCCTAAGTAAAAAGGAAGGTGCTAAACATCCATCTGAAAAGTGTGAATCGACCAAACTAGAAATCAGTACTTAAAAAAACTACTTCTACGTATGTTCACATTTGTTGTTCTGAATTAATATTGTGTTTAATACTGATTTTTTGAAATTGATATATGCCGTTCAGTTATGGTTATGCTCCAAAATGCCTGAAATGGAGCTGAATTTCTCCCCTCTCTTCCTGTCTTCTCTCCAGCGTGTGTCCTCTCTGTACCCAGGGGACTTTGACCGCATGCGTCGCATGTCCCTGATTGAAGAGGGCCCGCAAAAGAAGGTGAACATGGCCCATCTGTGCATCGTGGGCGCTCACGCTGTCAACGGCGTCGCCCGAATCCACTCCGACATCCTCAAGGCCACCGTGTGAGTGCCCCTGGCCCCACCCTCAACCTTACCTGGCCCCACCCTCAACCCCTCCCCTGGCTCCGCCCTCAACCCCTCCCCTGGCTCCGCCCTCAACCCCTCCCCTGGCTCCGCCCTCAACCCCTCCCCTGGCTCCGCCCTCAACCCCTCCCCTGGCTCCGCCCTCAACCCCTCCCCTGGCTCCGCCCTCAACCCCTCCCCTGGCTCCGCCCTCAACCCCCTCCCCTGTCTCTGCCCTCAACCCCTCCCCTGGCTCCGCCCTCAACCCCACCCTGGCTCCGCCCTCGACTCCTCCCCAGACCCCACCCCCAGCCCCTCCCCCCACTGTGCTCCTGTCCATCACACACTGCTCCTCTCACATGACTCTGCCCGACTGCCAGTAGATAAAATGATGAAATACAATCAAAAGGTGAAGGTTACGTTTGATGTGATTGTAACGGTACATTGAGTCCGATGAAAGCGTGACACCTGGCCACGGGCCGAGGTTCTTGACCCCTTGTCTGGACAACATAAACAGGGACAGAGAAGGGGGGAGGTGGGCCGGAGGAGGGATGCTGTAAACAGCTGACGTGGAAAGGAGGTGATAAGTGAGATTTTTATAGCTGTGGACGTGACTGGTTTGTCTAAATATATTTGACTGTCTTCATTTGAAACTTTCCCCTTAAAAAGATATCCTTATCTTGGGTACTTTAGTTTTTTTGTTGCCTAAAATGTGCACATTTTCCTATTTTACATTAAAAAATGTTTAGATGACTTGTTTACATTTTACACTGGCATATTTTACAGATGAACACACACACACACGTACACACACACGTACACAAACACACAGCTCTCTGAGAACCTGCAGACTGTAACAGCTGTGGTCTGTGGGCTGCTCTCCAGGTTTATATAACACTGCATTTACACATTGCCGTATTTTCAGGTTCAAGGACTTCTATGAGCTGGACCCCCAAAAGTTCCAGAACAAGACCAACGGCATCACCCCCCGCCGCTGGCTGGTGATGTGCAACCCTGGCCTGGCGGAGGTCATCGCAGAGGTATGTCGCTGTTACACACACAGTAGCAGGGGCAGGCAGAGGGCTCCAGCATTTCAGCTCTGTCATTCTGGGCTGGATATTGATGTTGGTTGCTATTTGTTCCAGTAGTTGTTACTGTGATAGGGAGACTAGGTTTGAGATATGGGGTTAGCTGATGTTACCCTGATTGGTGGCTAATGTGTGTGTGTGTGTGTGTGTGTGTGTGTGTGTGTCTCAGAGAATCGGAGAGGACTTTGTCCGTGACCTGGACCAGTTGAGGAAGCTGCTGAAGTTCGTCAACGACGACGCTTTCATCCGAGACATTGCTAACGTCAAACAGGTGAGGAATGCTGGGACACGCAGCCCTCCCTGATGGCACAGGGTAACCCACCCTGTTTTTTTTAAAAAAAAACCTCTGTGGGCATGTCTTTGCCTCAGGAAAACAAGCTCAAGTTTGCGGTGCACCTGCAAGAGCACTACAAGGTGAAGATCAACCCCAACTCCATGTTTGATGTACAAGTCAAGAGGATCCACGAGTACAAGAGACAGCTGCTTAACTGCCTGCACATCATCACTTACTACAACCGTGAGTGCTGTTACTGCCTTTCACAACTGTGAGTGCTGTCATTAACCTCTACAACTGTGAGTGCTGTTACTACCCTTTACAATCGTGAGTGCTCTTACTGCCTTTCACAACTGTGAGTGCTGTTACTGCCTTTCACAACTTGTTATTAATCTCTACAACTGTGAGTGCTGTCATTACCATCTTCAACTGTGAGTGCTGTCATTACCATCTACAACTGTGAGTGCTGTTACTACCCTTTACAATCGTGAGTGCTCTTACTGCCTTTCACAACTGTGAGTGCTGTTACTGCCTTTCACAACTTGTTATTAATCTCTACAACTGTGAGTGCTGGCATTAACCTCTACAACTGTGAGTGCTGTCATTAACCTCTACAACTGTGAGTGCTGGCATTAACCTCTACAACTGTGAGTGCTGGCATTAACCTCTCCAACTGTGAGTGCTGGCATTGCTTACTCCATTTGTGAGTTCCCTCTGCCTCCTGTTCTGTGACTGAAAATGAGCCAATGGGTGAAGCGACAAACTGTATTAAATGATTTGCTGATCCATCTATTTTTTCTTCAGGCATCAAGAAGGAGCCCAACAAGCAGTGGACCCCCAGAACCATCATGATTGGCGGAAAGGTGAGGTCCGCCCACATAGTGAGCCACACCCTCTGCACTGGTCTGACCCAGATCGCAGTTCAGATGTGAAGCTCCTCAAGCTTGTACCTACGCTGATCTGATCTGGCACTAGCCCACCTATGGGTCAGGGATTAGCAGCAGTTTGGCACTGGAGTGCTTCCCTCCGTCTCTATTCTAACCTTGTGTGTTGTCGCTCTTCTTAGACCTGAATGTGACCTGAACATGACCGGGTGGGTCTGTCCCCTAATGAGCATGATCTGAATTAGACTGCGTGTCTGAGTGTGACTGTGATCAACCCCCCCCCGCAGGCGGCCCCAGGCTACCACACAGCCAAGATGATCATCAGACTGATCACAGCCATCGGAGAGGTTGTCAACAACGACCCTGTGGTGGGCGACCGTCTCAAGGTCATCTTCCTGGAGAACTACAGGATCACTCTGGCTGAGAAAGGTAAGCTGTCCTTTTCTCTGGGCACATTATAGATATGCTGATTATTCGTTAATCGAAATGTGTTTTTGATGTCATCACTCATCGACGGCTGATATTTCAAAGGTACATCAGGAGTGTTCCATCTACAGTTAGAATGCGTAACCTGAGGTTTCACACTCCGGTCATTGGCTAACATGCCACACCTTGCTGATTGAGGCCTAATTAAATACAGGTGTGGCTGGAGCGCAGGGAGAGGCTCACTTAGTCCCTGCGGCTGTTTCTGCATGGGCTGGTTTCTGTGGTTTCTTTGTTTGGTTTTTAAATAAATTATTGTTTTTTGTATGTTTTACACTTTCTGTTAATTTATGTGTAGAGCAATTGGTTTGTGAGAGTCATTGATTGACACAACTGGTAACCCCAGCAAATTGTGGTGTTCAGGAATCCTCCTCCAATCACCAGTGTCTCTCCCCTCCCAGTCGTTCCAGCAGCTGACCTATCAGAGCAGATCTCCACGGCCGGCACAGAGGCCTCGGGCACGGGCAACATGAAGTTCATGCTGAACGGCGCCCTCACCATCGGCACCATGGATGGAGCCAACGTGGAGATGGCGGAGGAGGCGGGAGAGGAGAACCTCTTCATCTTTGGCATGAGGGTGGACGACGTGGACGAGATGGACAGGAAGGGGTGCGCAGATGCTGGGGGCAGGACAATGGGGAGCGGGTCATGTGGGGTTAGCCAGATCACATGCAGTCAGTAGGGTGAAAAGGGATTGGTCAAGTCACGGGGGAGGGGGGTTGTCAGGTCATTGGAGGTTAGTAGGGTCACAAGTGATTAGTTGGGTCACAAAGGTCAAATCATGGGGGTTTGTCGAGTCATATGGTTAGTTATGTGACAGGGGTTTGTTGGTCTGTAGGCAGTTGGTCAGGTTGTAAGCGATTACCTGAGGCAGCTGGATTAGTTGGGCGATGGGTGGTTAGTTGGATGATGGGCAGCTGGATTAGTTGGGCGATGGGTGGTTAGTTGGATGATGGGCAGCTGGATTAGTTGGGCGATGGGTGGTTAGTTGGGTGATGCAACACGATTTGAGGAAAATAAGACAGTGGGTCTGGGCTGGGAATATTACATTACTGAGTAATATCTGCTGAGCAGACAATCTTATACAGAGAGACTTACACAGCTTACAGTCTTTACACATTATCCATTTACCCAGCTTGAATTTTTACTGAGACCCTTCAGGTTAAGCACCTTCACTCAAAGATACAGCAGCAGTGGCCTACTGGGGTATCGAACCAGCAACCTTTGGGCTATGAGCTCTGATCCTCACCGGAAATGACAACATCAGAGGAATCGCAAGGGACAGCAATGCTAATAGATATTTTATGGATGTGGGATAGGTGATGTCTGGCAGACACGAAAAGGATATTCATGTTTCATACATGCTTCATGTGAAATGGCTTCTCTTCCTTGCACAGATACAATGCCAGTGAGTTCTACAACCACCTTCCTGAGCTGAAGCAGGCCATTGACCAGATCGCTGGCGGATTCTTCAGCCCCAAGCAGCCCGACCTCTTCAAGGAGATCGTCAACATGCTGATGCATCACGACAGGTAGTAGCAGGTTATAGCTTACACACTGACACATACATCTCCACACTTACACACCAACACACAAAGCTATAGACTTATGCACTGACACATACATCTCCACACTTACATACTGACACATAAACCTGCAGGCTCACACACTCTCACATGCACATAAACACGTATACACACATATGAAGGCTTACACATTCACACATATGCCTAAATGCTTACAGACTGATGCTCAGGACACCCACTCACTGATGCCTGCATGTGGTGTCTGACAGAGACTGAGTGTATCTCTCTACCGTCCAGGTTCAAGGTGTTTGCTGATTACGAAGACTACATCAAATGCCAGGAGAAAGTCAATGCCCTGTACAAGGTCAGTGTAGTGTCAAATGTCAGAGGTCAAACAAGGCTCAAAAGATGCAGTCAGATGTAATCAGAACATTTGGACATTGGATTGTAACCTCTTTATTCAAACAATGTTTAAAAAAATCAGTTAAAACTAAATTAAAAAACATGCTATTTTTGAGTGAAAAATGAACAAATTCTTTCATCTTTCCAAGATTCTTTTTTAATTTGAAATTATTTTCTAGATTGCTGACAGTCTGCATCTTCTCCCTTTCTCTCTCTCTCTGAACAGAACCCTAAGGAATGGACCAAGAAGGTGATCCATAACATCGCTGGCAGTGGCAAGTTCTCTAGTGACCGCACCATCGCCCAGTACGCCCGAGAAATCTGGGGTATGGAGCCCAGCCTGGAGAAGCTGGCTGCTCCTGATGAGCCACGCTAAATCAGCCTCTCTGTGACCCCCCCCCCCCCCCCCCATCCCCACACCTGCCCCCACCACCACCAGATATCCCCCAAAAATCTATAAAAATGTTTAAAAATAAATACAAACAGGCACCCTGGATGTTTAGCGTGTGAGAAGCGCGAGCGCGTTTCTGTAGACCTTGAGAGAACCTAGTCACCCCTGTCTGGCTGTTTGTCTTTCAATGTTCCAGCTCAAATACTCCATTATTGTTCAACCCCCCATCCCCCACAGTCTACCAATGGACAATCTGCTGATGGTTCCACTGTCCTGCATTCTGCCTGGTTTCACCAATGATCAACCTCCTCTGTTCTGGAACTCTTCGTGCCGCTTCTACGATAGGTGTTCCGGGAATGGTCCTTTGTTGACGATAAATGTTGAAAAGCGTGTCTTTCATTCGGGAGGGGAGAGACGCTACCGCGAGCATGTCGAAGAGCATGTGAAGTCATGAGTAATGCTCTGAGAAGCTGCAGTGTTAGCCTGGCATGGAAAGGGTGCACTGACCGTATCTGTGCAATAGCTGGCCGTTGTGTGGTTGAACGCCAACCGTTATCTATTAAAAGGAGGAGTTATTTGTGCCGTCTGTGTGTCTGAATCTTGTGTCGGTGTGGAAACTGTGCTGGGACCGCTGTCTCAGTCTAGCTCAGGGCTTTCAATCCGCTGCCAGTTTAGCTCTTTGGGACAGAGGGGCTCAGGGCTGGAGATCTAGAGCCACGCCCCTCCTCTACTGTCATGTAAACGGAGGTGCGTCAAAAACCCTCAGCTCCACCAACACCCAGTGTCTTAATGGTGATGGTCCTGTCAATCAACAAAGTACAAATAAAAAGAAACAGCCGAGAGAACAGCCTGTCCTCTGTGGAGTCGTTATGCTTATTGTGCATTTATTGGCGCTATAAATGACTTTAAGTGCTGTTATTATTTTAGTTTTTTTGCAAACACTGTTATACAGGTCACGCATGATGCATTGAATACATACGAGCAACACAAACAGTCACATGCATTTCATCACACCATAGTGCAGACCTGCTTTTATTGGGTTCATCTCAGCAGTACAGCTCACATCTCTTTATATCTCTATGGATGTAAAGTTAGCATAGCTTTGGAGGAGAAAGGGGAGCGATGTGCCCTTCCTCTGAGAACAGGGTGTAAACAGCTCTAATACTTTGGTCTTATGACACCCATTGCCTGTAGAAAATGCAAAATTTTATGATTCTGTCCTGCAAAACCCCAGCCAGTGAAACATTTATCGCTACCCTTTGCTCAGCCCATACAGGGTTTATTTGAAACGAATATATGGCCATTAGCTATATGTATGTCTACGTGTTATATCTATTTGTGTTATTATTTTATTATGGTGACGTAAGCAACCACAGTAGCATTTGCATGGTTTCATCACTGACCTCTTTGACTAGAATCAGGCAACACTTTAAGCAAAAAGCAGAAACATAAGGAATGATTGCTTCCACCATGACGTACAGATCTGAAATGACCAGGTCGGGGTATCGAAACATACAGAAAGTAAGGAAATATTAACCTGAAAACATCCCTGTAAGCAGCTGAAAGTTAGGGTGATAATTTGTGATATTTTGTGAATTCCCATTCAGGTTATGTAACCACAGGGTTTTTGGTTCAGTTCCCAGCTGGGCGGCTTCACCCTTCAGCAAGTAATTGCTTCAGTGAACACCCTGTTGAATAAGTGGGTACCATGCTAGACAGAGTCTGACCAGTCAGAACTGTTGGTGTGTTTGCCAAGCTGATCAGCAGTAGGAGCACAATGTGAGATTTGTGACATTTTCACAGGTTGGAGTGACTTGAATAATGAATGACCAAGTGACTGTTTGGGATCAGCACATAATCCATGTGTTGAAACCGTTGCACAACAGATGCCTGTGATAAGTTACCTGTCTCAGGTGAACATTATCTTATTGACACACAACCTGTGTGGCTGGCTAACGGACAGCCTTTGCTCTAGTTGGGGGTGCATGGGGGATAAATCAATGCGATGACCCTTGAACACGCCTGTCAGTTTGGCACCATGACAACAGGGTGTGTTCGAGATGCTGGGCTCTGGAATATTGCTTGAAGGCAATTGTCCTCGATAGCTGCTTTCTGTGCCAGCCTTGTTTTCCAGGATCCTCGGTAATGTTTCCTGAAGAAATTAATTTTCTCACTCCGCTTCTGACCATAGATCTGTATCCAACTTCTTACGTAAGTTACTGGGAAAAAACCTCTGACATAACTCTGTGAGTTTATAACAGGTCTCACACCAGGTTTACCTGTGAAAGTTCATTCATGATGGTATTCAATTTGAAATTACGTGAACTTCCCAGAATTGCCTACCAGCAAGCAATTTCGGGTAAAGTTTGAGGATTTCCACAAGAGTACAAATGGATTTCTGTCCTAGCAAAGGCAGAAATCACAATCAAGATGGGTGATAGTATAGCAGGATGAAGTCATCAGGGGGAGGGGTGTGTGGACACTATACAGATTATATTGAAATGAACTTTATGTTTAGCAGAATATGGCCTGCTGGTGGGGACACCTTGATAAGGAAAAGCAACGCAGAGACTGTGACTGTGTGTCTGCCAGACGTCTTCATAAAGCCATAACTCACAACTGACATCTTTATTGATGGCTTGCCCATAGGCCTAGCTCAGCACAAACAGGGCATAGTATGGTGATGGCAACAAAAAGATAAGTAAAAAAACAAAAATAAATAAAAACACAGACAAATAGAAATACACTATGCCTGCATGAGTTCTGGTGTTGGGACGTTCTGTGGGTGCAGTGAAGGTCTCCTCTCAGGAAATAAAGCCTGTCTCAGGCCCCGGCTGGCACAACCTGCCCAGCCAGTCTTCTTCAGTCCTCACATTCAACGCTGTGGTTTGACCCATTATCATGTTCATATCGCTATTACATATTCATAAGGTTGTTATGCTTAGACTGATGTTATAGGCCTAATACACACATTACAATTTTAAAATAAGGTTAGATTAGATTAGAGTAGATTTGTATTTCTCTGCTGTACACAGGAATTTGCTTTGCCTCAAATGTGCTCTTCCATAAAATCTAACACAATGTCTAACACACTAAAGCAGAATAAAACAAATATTTAGCATAAATCAAATGTTCCCTCATATCTTTACAAGATAAAATTCTCAATTTAGTTAGCTAGCTCACTATTAAGTGCACAGACCAGATCCCATACTGTTTAAATGAAAGCAAAAGTTCATCAGCTTTTATCACATCGTGTGCTGGGGGTTATTTGCGATTAATGCCTGTGCCCTTCGTTCTTTGGATAGCCCCGCCCAGAAAGCTCACACCTATTCAGGAAAACAGTAGAGCTTGCATAGCCAGCTTTCACACCATTGGCCAATAGTAAAGGTTAATGCGTTCACAACATGCAATATCAAATACATGCACTTATGTATTGCCTTATTGATTTGTAGATGAGCATAAAAAAATAAAAGAGGTCTCTGAGTGTGAGCTGTTTGTTAATTTGACGACCTTTCCTTTCCCCTGCTTCCGTCTTTGCCCACTTTGGAAAATAAGAAATTCCTCCACAGAACAGGAGAGAATTTCTCTCCTCTCGTTCTCTGCCCCAACAGCATCTTTCCATCTCTCGATCACTCTAAATTCAGTTCAGTCTAAATTCTATTGAAATAATTGTTACTGGCGAGGCAAACGCATGAGCAAATAGATAATGAAAACAGCTCACTTATTAACTGCTGAAATCTGCAGATGGCACCAGCCTCGTAAGACTTCTCACTGACAATGATGAGTCTGTCTATCGTAGAGGGGTGGGTTGCCTGGCGTCATGGCGTGCTGGCAATGACCTGGAGCTCAACACCCTGAAAACCATGGAGATAAAGATCAACTTTCGCAGACACCCGCCTTCACATCTGCCCCTCAATATCGTCAGCACATCTGTGAACACGGTTGAGTCACTCACACAACACTACCACAGGTTAACTTCTGCTAACCTGAAACTAGACAGCCTAAAAACTAAGGGAAGCCAAGTGCAAACACTACCAAACATCACACAAAATCACAAGTATCCATAATGCATTGCGCTAGCACAAGTGAAATAAGTGGCAAGTAATATCAGTAGCAGGTGTTGGACGGTGACGACTGTCTGAGTTTGGCACCGCCTCCGCCTGCTCCAAGGGGAACCTGCAGTGTGTCGCCCACTCAGGTGAGAAGGTCACTGGCTGTCAGCTGTGCTCCATCGACGCCCTGCACGCTGCCCTGTGCAATGCCCTGCACAGTGCCCTGCACGCTGCCCCGCACAATGCCAGAGCAAGGACTGTTGGGGGCCTTTTTCACTGTTCTTGGGGTAAAAGCCCCATGAAAATTTCCACTTTTGAGACTTTATGTAGCAGAGCTGAAGTTATTAGCTCGTGTGAGTCCTGCGTGAAAGTCTTGGTAGCGCGTAGCAGGTAGCCGAGCGGTTGCAGCAGTTACGTCACTCCCTGAGACTTGATTAACCAGCGTTGTTGCCAACAGGCTAGGGGCAATTTGCCTTTAGCTCAGCTGGCAACTACGCTAGCAGTAAGGGGTTGGCAGTGAGCAGTGAGAACCTTGGTTCGAAACTCGCTCACTCGCTGACCCCCATAACATCTAATACACAATGCAGCAATATCCCTCCCATTACATAAAGCCTGCATTCATTTTCATGCTCAGAAAACTCATTTTTATGTCTACACAAAAAGTTGCATTGTTCTTTCACTCTCTCTCTCTCTCCTCTGTCCCCCTGTCTCTCTCTCACTTCTGTCTGTCTTTTTCTATTCCTGTAAAATAACATTCTCTCATCTCTCTCTTTGCACCTGTCTTTTTCTATTCCACTAAAATGTCGTTCTCTCTCTTCTCTCTTGGTAACGGGTCTGTCTGTCTTTTTCTATTCCTCTAAAATGTCATTCCCTCTCTCTAACTCTCTGTTGGTAACATGCCCGTCTCTTCCTCTTTCAGGAATATGTCCGGCTCTGTACCAATAACATGCTGGTCTAGCTGTCTGTCTGTCACAGAAACATCTGTCTGTCTCTCTTTCCCAGTAACGTATCTGCCTTCCTGCCTGTCTGTCAGTCTGTCCAATTCAATTTGCTTTATTGGCATAATTATAGGATATGCAACAGCACAACAACCATGAACATAAATGTAAAGCACACAAATTGACCATTCAAAACACTACAAATACATGCAGGCTAACACAGACACCCAGCCGTTCCTGCTCTTGGCCCCTGTGTTTGGCCACTGAGGGTCATGCCAGAACATATACTGGGCAGCGAATGCTTTCTTTCCTCCCAGCAGGGTTTAGGGCTTCCTCTCCTCCAAAAGGCACCATTCCTGCCAAATCAGGTGCTCACTCTGTCTCTATCACAGTGACTTGTAGGTCTCTCTCTCTCTCTCTCTCTGTTTCTCTCTCTCTCCCCCTCCTCCCTCTCTCTCTCTCCCCCCCTCTCTCTCTCTCCCCCCCCCCCCTCTCTCCCCCTCTCTCTCTGTCTCTCTCCCTCTCTCTCTCTCTCTCTCTCTCTCTCTCTCTCTCTCTCTCTCTCTCTCTCTCTCTGGTCAGGAACGGTCAGCACCAAACCTCAGTCTCGGTGCCGGTCGTATAATTCAATCATTAGCTTGTTCCGGTGTGTTAGTGTCAAAGCTGTCGCAGTTAGTGCTGAGTCAGACCCGCCGCTTCCCATGCAAATAAGATTAAATGGTGAAAGGAGGTGAGCCCTCATAGGGGTCACGGTTACTCATTAGCAACCATGTGTCTTAAAAAAAGAGGTGCATTATGAAAGGGTAATAGATGCTTTCAAAAGATATGAATTCCTTTGAATGTTGAAATATCTGCTACACTTAGGAACCCATAGAGATCATAAGCACCACTCACATGTGTTAGGACAGAGCCATCACATGTACTGAACACAATTTTAAAGCTGATGTATCACCTTTGTTTTGCTGTATTACTGGATTATTTTTATGGTGATGATGATGATTATTATTATTATTGGATATATCATACTTCCATGTCACATACGAAAAGGAATATGTAATGAATATTGGTTTATGTCAGCATGCTCCTAGAGTGACTGGCATTTCCAAAACCCAGTTGCGAGTGATGTAATGCGATGTGATGCTATGCGAGGTCGTTCCCATCTGGCCTTGTAAAACACATTTAAAAAAACATGAATGGAACATTTATGCAACATCTTATTGGTAACATAAGCAGCAGGTGCGTACCTGCGCCAACTGTGTCTTGTGTTATTGCTTGCCTGCAACGTGAGGCCGCCATGTGTTGACAGTTATGGGGGATGGGGGGGTGGGGGGTGGACTTTGGCACACAGGCATGATGGGCGCACTGTAGGTGGCTGAGACACAGGGCTGCAGCAGTTACTCTTCAACTGTGGTAGCATGTTACCTCTCTTTACATTACGCCCCTATAGGGCGCGTACGTTGCTCCCTCTGTGTTAGTCCTGTGGGGCGAAACGCACTCCGTCTCTCTGCCTCTCTTCAACGCCTCAACACCTTGATCCTTCGCCCCACTTCCTCTGCTCAGCATGCTGTTCTTCAGTATTGCCACATTTCATTCATTCGCTTGTGATATAATCCCCTGGATGCTCCCCTCCCTCTCTCTCTCACTCTCTCTCTCTCTCTCTCTGTCTCTCTCTCCCTCCCTCTCTCCCTCAGTCTCTCTCTCTCTCTCTCTCACACACACACACACACACACACACACACACACACACACACACACACACACACACACACACACACCTCTCCCCTGCTTTACCTCCCCTCTCCCCCTGCACAGCGAAACTATAAACAGCTCAAATTTTACAACCAAGAACACAAAAGCAAAGGTCCTAAGCCTCGGCGCTCACACACAGGAGCTGAAATTCACCTGAGCACCACCGCCTCCGCAGTTAGTGCCGAGGGTAACAGGGACCCCGACTGGATTTGCTGCGCTTGCCACTGTTTTTAATCCAAAGTTGGGTGAATGAAAGGGTTTTTGTTTCCACTGTAAAGCCAAAGGAATTTCAGAGCCAGTGAACAGAGAAAATCACTGACAGAAAGTACAGTTTCTTGACAGGAAAAAGTTTTTTTTTTTTAATTTTCATATATTTGTATTTTTTAGCATTTCAATTGGCTAATATGGTTATTGCACAGTTGGTCATTCACAGAAAAAGTGGAATTTTATGACATGTATGCACTTTTTCTTGTCTTTTTCTGGCTACATGTTTGCAGTTGAATGCTGTCAAATGACATTTCTGGAGATTGTTATTATCACAGTTAATGAACGCACTTTTTCAAATATGAATGCTGTTACATGGGATTTTTCCTTGAGTGATCTAGACTTATGAAGAAGGGAATTTTACACCTTGGAACCAAAGCAAGTGCAATATTCACTAAAGAAAACTGAGTGCTCATATTTGGCTACTTCTAATTTGTTGATAAAATAGTCATTTCAGCATACTTCAGATTACATAAATTTTTCCAACTTCTTTCAGAGATTACCTTTTTATTTTTAATTTTTGGCTCTGTTTTCAAGTCACTGCAGACACAATGTAAGTATTTTCTATGTCCTGAGTAATGTATAGCTTAGCTAGTAGTCTGAGAAGGTCAGGCAACATGTGACACAACACCTTTTAGTATAATATAGCCAATCAATTCAATTGGTTCTCTGGCAACAAAATAATCAATGTGTATTCCTTTATGTAAAACATATGGTGTAATTATTCATGTTTATAATTGTAAAATTTGTATAGAAATTAATCCTTAATACTGATTTATTGATTGATTACAGTTTACATTGGGTTAAATTGTCTGCTGAAAAAACAGTCCTCGTGAATAACTGAGGCTCCTTAAAAGATTAAGGATCTTGGTTTGATGTTATTTTAACTGCTCTAAATAACTATCAGCTGTAAGCACCACAAAACTTTTTTGCTTGATTGATTTTTAGATTTTTTCAACATTGGGTCAAAGTGGAAGTGCCAGCGCTGTAGAAGTTGGTTCTGGTTCTAAGCTCTGCCCCCCTGTGCAGTGCCCCTCCCCTGCCTCTCCGTTGCCATGGCGTTTGCGGACCTCCTGGAGCAGGTTGGCAGCACAGGCCGCTTTCAGGTCCTGCATGTCACTTTGCTTTGCCTGCCCATCCTCATGATGGCCAGCCACAACCTGCTGCAGAACTTTGTGGCCTCGGTGCCGCCCCACCACTGCCGCGCCCCCAAAAACTCCTCCCTGTCTCACCTGGAGCCCCAGGTGGCCCTCCTGCTCACCGTGCCCCTGGACCCCCAGGGCCGGCCGTCCAAGTGCCAGCGTTACTCCAGCCCGCGGTGGCACCTCCTGGCTGATAATGACACCTCCGGGGAGGCAGGGGGCGCTGTCGCCAGCACCCCAGACTACCCCGGCACTGAGCTGCAGGGATGCGTGGAGGGGTGGGAGTACAACATGACTGAGATGACCTCCACCATCATTTCTGAGGTAAGGCGGCACAGGGGACATAGGATCGGTGGGGTTATTGGTGGAGGCAACATGGTGTTGTGGTTAAGCAGCTGAGCCTGTAACCAGAAGGTTCCGAGTTCAGTTTCCAAAAGCGGCACTGTCATTGTGCCCTCGAGTTAGGCAGTTAACCTGTACGGCTGAACCCTTATTGACATGGACGTCTGCTTTGGGGAAACTCAATTACTCACCTTCTCTTCTCTCTCCCTCCCAGTGGGATCTGGTATGTGATCTTCGCTCCTTCAAACAGATGGGGCAAACCATTTATATGGGGGGGGTGCTAGTGGGAGCACTGTTCTTTGGAGGACTTTCAGACAGGTGAGCCCTGCTTCTCCTCCGCCCCCCGTTGCCTCGTCTTCATTAACCAGTCCCTCTGAGCTGTTGTTCGGTTGGCAGATTTGGCAGCAATGCCTTCACATCACATTGAAGTAATTAGGTTGGTCTGGTATTTGCACTGTTATTCTGGCATTCCGCATAATCTTACAAAATGTTACAGATGAAATCATTTTGCAATCTTCTACTCATAGATCAACTACCTGCAAGCTGTTAAGCTGTATTATTCAAGGCTGGGGTAATTTGTAAAAACATCTGTTGCAGACCTGCATCCAATTTCATTCTTAACAGGAAAAACACAGAATTTCACTGCAATGAATCAAGTAAACCTGAGCTTGAATCTTATTTAATCTTGAATCAAACATCTACCTCGGAGTATATTACAAACATGGTTTTGTGGCACTTTACTTGCAAGGAAATAAAATGAAAAACCCGCTGTCTGACCATACATGGGGCAGGTGTTTCTTGCCCTGTCAGAGCAAACACAACTCCTGACCTGATTGGCTCCCCAGGCTAAAGACCAGGGTGCCTCTATCTGGGATAGCCAATCAGGAGGCCAGTCCTGACCCTCTTGCCCTCTGTAGTGGACACACATGCTTCTGATTCCTATTGCAGTCACACTCTCTGTTCATGTAGTAGTGCACAAATAATCTAGGTCTTTTGGCACAGAAATCAAAACCGGTGGCTTTATCAGCTAATTTGACCCATTACATTACATTATTGTCATTTAGCAGACACTCTTACATAGGTTAGACAGCTTTTACATGTTATCCATTTACTCAGCTGGATATTTACTGAGGCAATTCTGGGTTACCTTGCCCAAGGATACAACAGCAGTGCCCCAGCAGGAAACTGAACCAGCTACCTTTTGGTTAAAAGCCCTGCTCCTTAACACTACGCTGCACTGACGAAACCTGTAATGACAAGCAGACAGATCCAAGCAGTTAGGAAATAAACATCTCCTCAGCTCCAGAGCTAGGGCCATGCTGACCCTGCTGCCCTGCTCACTTGCTCACCTGCTCCCCTGCTCCCCTGCTGTCCTGCTCACCTGCTTTCCTGGTCCCCTGGTCCCCTGCTCACCTGCTTTCCTGGTCCCCTGGTCCCCTGGTCCCCTGCTCACCTGCTTTCCTGGTCCCCTGGTCCCCTGGTCCCCTGCTCACCTGCTTTCCTGGTCCCCTGGTCCCCTGGTCCCCTGGTCCCCTGGTCCCCTGGTCCCCTGCTCACCTGGTCCCCTGGTCCCCTGCTCCCCTGGTCCCCTGCTCACCTGGTCCCCTGGTCCCCTGGTCCCCTGGTCCCCTGGTCCCCTGGTCCCCTGGTCCCCTGCTCACCTGATCCCCTGGTCCCCTGCTCACCTGGTCCCCTGGTCCCCTGCTCACCTGGTCCCCTGCTCACCTGGTCCCCTGCTCACCTGGTCCCCTGCTCACTTGGTCCCCCGGTCCCCTGGTCCCCTGGTCCCCTGGTCCCTTGCTCACCTGGTCCCCTGGTCCCCTGCTCACCTGGTCACCTGGTCCCATGGTCCCCTGCTCACTTGGTCCCCCGGTCCCCTGGTCCCCTGGTCCCCTGCTCACTTGGTCCCCTGGTCCCCTGGTCCCCCGGTCCCCTGGTCCCCTGCTCTCCTGGTCACCTGGTCCCCTGGTCCCCTGCTCACTTGGTCCCCTGGTCCCCTGGTCCCCTGGTCACTTGGTCCCCTGCTCACCTGGTCACCTGGTCCCCCGGTCCCCTGGTCCCCCGGTCACCTGCTCACCTGCTCACCTGGTCACCTGGTCCCCCGGTCCCCTGCTCACCTGGTCACCTGGTCCCCTGGTCCCCCGGTCCCCTGGTCACCTGGTCACCTGGTCCCCCGGTCCCCTGCTCACCTGGTCACCTGGTCCCCTGGTCCCCCGGTCCCCTGGTCCCCTGCTCACTTGGTCCCCCGGTCCCCTGCTCACCTGCTCCCCTGGTCCCCTGCTCCCCTGGTCCCCCGGTCCCCTGCTCACCTGCTCTTCTCCCCACACCTGCGCAGGTTCGGGCGGCGCTTCCTGCTGCTGGTCTCCAACCTGCTGATGGCGGTGTCGGGCACGTGCGCTGCCTTCTCGTCCTCCTTTTCCCTCTTCTGCCTCTTCCGTTTCGGCTGCGGGATGGCGCTCTCGGGACTGGTCCTCAACTCCTTCTCCCTCAGTGAGTCCCCGCTCGGTGCACGTCCGTTTGACTGGCAGGCGCGCCCACACACAGGCTACATGCTATCATACGTGCAATCCACCCACCCAGCTGGGTGCTCACTAAAGCCATGCAGGTCCAGCACCCTGCTTCACTGTGTTTCAGCTAACAGTTCATCTGTGATTCAAACGTACAATACTCTGATCTTGTTATGGAAATGGTATAGGTGCTTTCTGCCCTCAGCAACTGACCCTGAATCAGAATTTAAGTTTTACAATGAGTGGTTTTCGGTAAGAACTAGTGAGTGGACAAGCTGATCTTAGATCTTTTGTCAAGAGCAGAAAGCCCTGAGATCAACAGTATCTGAGTGGAAATTGCATGAGTCCCTCAGTCTGTGACACCCTGTGGAGGTTTGAAACAGGGGAGGCTGTGAACTTGTGTTTACATCTAGATTTAGCCACTTAGCAAATGCTCTCATCCAGAATGACTTCCAAAAGTCCTCACAAGGTTAGGCTGAGAGGCAATACTAGGCAATACTAACTTCTCTATATTGGTATGAGGCCTGAACCTATTCTTCACTTCTGTTCACCTCCCTCTCCCATCCTGACCCTCGCCACTACCCTGCCCCGCCCAATCCTACCCATTCCATACCCTGCCCTGCCCCACCCCACCCACCCTGCCCCGCCAACCCCACTCCGCCCCACCCGCGCAGTCGTGGAATGGATCCCCACGCGTGTGCGGACAGTGGTGGGCACAGGGTCAGGGTACTGCTACACCATGGGGCAGCTGATCCTGGCGGGCATGGCATACTTCATCCGCGACTGGCGCTGGCTGACCCTCGCCGTCTCCCTGCCCTTCTACGTCTCTTTCCTCTACGCCTGGTGAGACACAGACAGAGGAGGGGTTTAGTCCACACTTTAACCCTGTTCTGGAGGCAGCATCTCTGTCAGCTGACAGCCCAGCTTAGTGCTACCATGACTTGTATTTATCTAATAATGTAAGTGTCTGATTTAAACTGTTAGGACCCAATAATTATAGCTGATAATGAGCTATCCATAACACTTGCTTTAGGCAGCAAAAAGTCTATTTTGAGTTGGACACAAGAAGCATGCACTGATCAAGTCCATATTTATGGATAGGATTTGGTATAACAGATGAATTATCTTTTTTAGAAGCCTAAAATAAGACCTGTTAGTATGTCTACATCATGAGAACAGGGCAGAGGTAACTTGTTATCAGGGTTCCTGATATGCAGCTGGTAGCTCCCACACTGACCCAGCCTGTCCTGAGAGGCTGATCTGATTGGGCGACCCTCCCTGCAGGTGGTTCAAGGAGTCGGCGCGGTGGCTGGTTCTGAACGGGAAGTCGGAGCAGGCCGCCCAGAACCTGCGTAGTGTGGCCCGCATCAATGGGCGCAGGGCTGAGGGGGACAAGATCAACGTCGAGGTCAGCGTCTCCTGGGGCAACGGGGCTGGGCGGGGGGGTGGGGAGGAGGGATGTGTCTGCATCTACTTGACTACACGTGGTCAATACGGGGATATAAGCTCAAATATAAGAACATAGCAAAAGAACCACTGAACAGAGGCTCTGACCACTTTGGGGGGATCTCCATCAGCCTAGTGGTGAAACAAAGGCACTGCTAAGCAGCAGGTGAAAGAGTGAGGGTGGTGGGATATTACCCTCTCTAGACCCCAAACCCCCCCCCCCCCCCCCAGCTGCAGCAGAGTAAAACTAACAGCTCAGATGAGCAGAGCAGGTCAGACCCTGGGAACTGCACGCGCTCAGTGCGTGAACAGTGCTGTCTGTGTGTGCAGATGCTGCAGGAGTCCATGAAGAAGGAGGTGTCCTGTTCGCAGGGCGCTCACTCTGCCCTCGACCTGCTGCGGACCCCCACCATGAGGACCATCACCGTCTGCCTGAGCGCTGTCTGGTGTGTCATGCTCTTCATCCATCTGTCTGCAACTGCCTCTGTCTGCCCCTGCCTCAGGGATTCTGTCCTAGACTGCAGGGCTGCGCAGATTCTGTGAAAATTCACCGGTGTATACCATTTGTGGATTGGACACAGCTGGTATAATGAATGTTTTTTTAATTATTATTATTTTTAGAAGAAGGCACCCACATTGTTTTTGATTACTTTTAAACAGTGCTTTGCTCTCACTTGGTTTCATGCTACAATTTACTAGATCTTTACTAGATACTTTATCTAACCACTAGGTGGCATTGCAGCCACATCTCAATCATGAGAATAATGGCTCTGTGGTCTCTCTTCCCAGGTTTTCCACCAGCTTTGCCTATTACGGGCTCTCCATGGACCTGCAGAAGTTTGGTGTCAGCATCTACCTGATCCAGGTGATCTTCGGGGCGGTGGACATCCCAGCTAAGGTGGTTGTCACGGTAGCCATGAGCATGATTGGCAGGCGGCCCTCGCAGTGTGGATCCCTCATACTGGCAGGAATCACCATACTGATCAACTTACTGGTGCCGTATGGTGAGTCTGAGAAAATGATCCGTGATATATGTGTGTGCATGTGTGTGTGTGTGTGTGTGTGTGTGTGTGTGTGTGTGTGTGACATGGCTGAAGCAGCATCTTAACATACATTATTTCATTTGTCTTCTTGTTTGCAGAGGTGAAGTGAATTATCTGTACAAGGGCTTTCATTGGAGAAATTTCTACCCTATAAGGGAGAATAATTAATGATTTTCCAAAGAGGAGCATGGGGTAACTGTGTGTGTAAATTGTTGCATTTAAACAGTACACATTAGAAGCTGATACTTGTATAGATAGGTAGACCTGGCTGCTCTGGACAAGTGGCTGTATCTTAATTAAAATAATCCCGCACTGCAAATACTTTGCCCTCTCATTGTCTTTTTGTGTCTGCAGTAGAGGTTACTGTTGTATCAGTCATTCACAGACAGACACTTTTATAAAGAGAAACTTACATAGCTTACCGTTTTAACATTAGCCATCTATACTGCTGAATATTTGCTGAGGTACACTTATGTTCTGGATACACTTCTGTTCTGTTGTACTGGAAGTCGGTCTGGATAAGACGGTCTGCTAAATGCATGTAATGTAATACAATGAGGTATTTTAGGTTAAACTTTGCTTGACAGTACACCACTAGTACCCCACCGCTGAATTAATCTGGCAGCCTTTGGACTAAAAGCCTTGCTCCTTAATGCTATGCCACACTGCCGCCCAAAAGGCCAGCGACGAGGATGGGATTCGAACCCACGCGTGCAGAGCACAATGGATTAGCAGTCCATCGCCTTAACCACTCGGCCACCTCGTCACAGCTGCAACAGGCTAGGCTACAGCAGCATGTTTGTTGGGATTAAATGCTGGGTTGCCATGTCCATACCTCTGTGCTTTGCAGATATGCAGACTCTGCGCACCAGCCTGGCTGTGATAGGAAAGGGCTGCTTAGCCGCCTCTTTCAACTGCTGCTATTTGTACTCCGGAGAGCTGTACCCCACTGTCATCCGGTACGACACTCTCTCTCCTCTCTCTCTCTCTCTCTGTCTCTCTCCACTGCTCCCTCATCAAAAGCCTCTCTGTTTCGCCACTCACCCATCAAGCCAATGCCTTTCAAAACAGCATTAGCATGCAGCGTGCCCATTGTGTCGTCTCTTGCTGCTATTTTTCTCCGTCTCCCTCCCTGTCTTCCTTTTTACTTTCAGGTGAAAAGTAATTTGTTTGCTTTAGCTACATTTAGCAGTAATGAATATCTGTATGCATTAAACTGAGAGCTGCGCACAAAAACTGATTTTACTCACTGCCACAAATAGATCAGGCCCTTGAATATGAAGAATGGACATTTTGCACTTACAGTTAACTGTTAGGTGCTATGTCTAATGCTTTAAAAGGGTTCAGCTTTATTATACGCATTGTGTATATGATTAAAGCAGCTTTGGCTCTAGGCTTAAGTCCTAGCATTATTTTTCAGCGTGTCCTTTTCAGCATATCCTTGTTCTTATGGCTCCTGTATGTGTTCTGTATGTAGGCTGTGTAGGCTCTCTGTATAAATCATCTGCCAAACGAATAAACACTGATGGATAATTATGATTATAATTATCCATCACAGGCAAAACGGCATGGGCTGGGTGTCCATGATGGCCCGCTTGGGGGCGATGGTGGCCCCCATGGTACTCCTCCTGGGGGAGGCGCTGGTCTGGCTGCCAGGCCTTATCTACGGGGGCATCCCGATCCTCGCTGGGGGGTTCGCCCTCTTCCTCCCCGAAACCCTGGCCACGCCCCTCCCAGATACCATCCAGGATGTGGAGGAAAGGTAAGACCGAAAGGCAGTCCTTTTTAAAGGGGGTTGAGCTAGCTATAGTCTTTGTAAGGAGGGGTCCTAAAATTAAGTAATTTTACCTGTTGGACAAATTACCCTAATAAGTGGCAAAATGAACCGGATGATTTCACTAACTGGCTCCTCTTCTGGCTAAAGAGGGCAGAAAATCAAAGTGACCGGAACAAATCCTGGAAGTACTTCTACTTTTTGAATCCAGACTTTTGCGCCCCTGCAGAAAACATAAGTGGGAATTTGTTGTTTTTGCTGCCTTATATCCCTGTCTTATTGTGCAAGATGAAGAAAAAATATCATCACTTGAGAACAATAAAGTGGTCTAATCTAATCTAATGTAAACTCACTGGTCAATGCAACACACTCTGCTCTACAGAGCAGAACCTTTTAATGATCTTGCCTTTTTCAGAGGGAAAGGCAAAAAATCCTCCAGTGCCCTGCCCAAGAAAGAGGAGCTCGTGCTGAAGGATGCCAACAATTCTTTACTGAAAGAAGCTGTCTGATGTCATCGCCACTAATACTTACCGCCTGTGCCTATTGTGATCAGTTTCACAAGTCGGTGCTATAAGCCTCATATTTGGTCAGTAGTTAGGTCCATGATTAGGATCATTGAGTTTTTCTTTTGCCATTTGAATTGTTGTGTCCATTTGTTATGTACATCATGTCAGCTCCAAAGCGTTATGTGCTCATTTGTAAAATTCATTCAATAGCAGCTTTAACTCACTGATGTATGGGGAATATTTTTTTTATCTTTTTTTGTATTACATGCCTGTGATATTTCTTAAAAGAAGTAGAATAAGTTAGATTTTTATATATGATCAACAGACAGCATCACATGTATCCCTGTAGAGTAAGTATGGTGTTGACAAACAGTTTAAAAATGCACTAATATTTTACATGGTTACTACCAACTCCTTCTTTCCTTCTATAATGGTATTATTCAGTATTATCCAGATTTTTAAAAAATGAATTGAATGAATTTGTATGTAAAAATAAACTCTTTCTAGAGATCATTTGTGTGATCCTTTTTCTGTTATTTTTCATGTGGTCATTAATTCATTTTAAAGTAACACTTTCAGTTAATACTGTGCTGAGGTGAATGCCATAGCGTGCTCTTTCACAACATAGCAATACCTTACCTTAAGTCTTCCTCAAAGACTTAACACCACACATGTTTTTTCACCAGGCTTTCGGCTCATGTTTTCACGACAGGAACTTTCTACTGTATTTTTAATAGCTTAAAATCTGAAACAATACAGCTATTTTGAAGTCAAACCTTTAAAGCCATGTATAACATATGAAATATTGACTCTTCCATGATACTCAGTATAAAGTCCCTGCATAAATTAACTGCAAGTTATTGTTATTGTTGTTAATCATCAGTAATGCACTCATTCAGTTCACAAACACTGTTATCCAGAGTCATGCACAAGGCTATTATGGCATGGTACATGACATTCTTCACAACACTAAGAAAAACAGCAATAGTGTAGATACAAAGCAGATAGAATTACAGTAGCTAGGCGCAGAAGTAAGTGTTAAAATGAAAAGATTTCACACAGAAAAACCACAATACTGAGCAATTATCCTATTTTGCAACATAATTGTATTGTACTAGACTAACTATAGACCTTAACAAAATTATATAAAGTATATGAAACAAAATACCAAATAATATAGTTACAAGCAACATTTTTTGACAAACAATGTACTGAAAGAGTTATACTGAACCACAATTTGTTTAAGGATGGAGTCCTCAGATGTTGGGTATTAGGTGTAGGACAGGTCCAAATTCTTATGGAGTTTGAACACATATAGGCCTACTTAGATTCAGTCAGAAGACAGTGAACGATTCTGCAATGCCGACAGTTACAGCTGATTCAATCATACAGTTCTAACAGTTCATTCCATAAATGAATCACAGATAATTCAGATGAGAGAGTGATCAGGGCTGGCTGATGATGTACATACTGTTTCATGATGGACTGAAGATAGATACAGTAAGAGCTATGCCCTTCACAGCCTGGATAGACAGCCTGTGAAGTCTAGCTGTGTAGAATTTGATGCAAGCATTAAGTTCACTCCAGCCATGCAGATTCCAGAAACAGATTCTGTTCTCTCTGCCTGCTCTTCAAGAAACCTTTTGACAATAGTCAGAAGTTTCGCATGGTGCGTTTCCCTCTGAGCAACCGGATATGGGGGCTCACAGCTATTACGATTTTAAGTAATATTTTTATTTACATATTAGCTACCCTTTTGCAAAGCGACTTGCATAGCTTACATATTTATTTTTAGCGGTTGATATTTACTTGCGCAACTCGGAATAAGTACTCAAGTGTACGAAGTGTACAACCACTGTCTCCCAACAGACAGCTTAGTCACGTCTACACTGACCTGCCTAACAGTTCACAGTTCCCACAGAATGTAGAAACAGATTCAGCCTCAGTGTGGTCTGAAGATAAAGAATTACTCTTTGTCATGGTTATTACACTTAATAGTAAATTCATTTCGTGCCAGTAGCTCCTAAAAAGCTTACATGCTACAAACTACCTAAACTACTGCGAGTTTGCTTTGCTTGACATAGGACGGTCATCGGTTTCTGGTTGCATGGAGGAGTGCCCACAGGAATTCACAGTTGAGGGTGTATTTTTAGCAGAGAGAGAGAAATAAATGATTTACATGGGTTCCACACACACCGGCGTTAGGTGGAACCCTGCTCAGTGGACGCACCCCCATGCCAAACATGGCAATGAAACAGTGAAGTGACGTATTTCCGGAGCGACATCGAGCAAGTTGCTTTTCTCATCGTTCCAAGGCGCACTTTTTTATTATTGGCTAAATTTTATCCGAAGGGTGGTTTGAACCAATTATGTGAAGATGTATCTTTGATCGATGAGAATAACAACAGCGTACCCGCTGAGCGAATTACCCAACGTTCTTTCAGTGATTATCAAACGCGGCCACCAAGGATATTCATTTTACACGGCAAACCGAGATGTCTGGTGTCCTGCGCGGAATCGCGACAGCCCGATCGGCTCTGGTCCCACGGGGACCGGCTGTCACCCAGAGAGCCAGTCTCTTCACAAGACCCCCGAAGGACCCGCTCGGTCCAGTCGTAAGTAGCGTTATCTTGCTTGGGATTTTGGAGAACCCGGTGGTGTTAGCGATCTTGCGATCGGAAAGCATTACTCCCGGTTGCGGCTTAAGGCCTAGGAAGTCAATCACGTTACCATCCACACATTAGTGCCTGCAAGATCATAAATATAATTTGGATGGCTAGTCAGATCGTTAACATACAGTGTTTTTCATAGCTCGAAATGTAGGATTAAGTAAAATATTTTCACTATGTGCACGGTTTATGCTCATATTTTACAAAGGTCATACGGTTTCGTAATGGAGGTCGTTAGCTAGCTAATCTGCTACAGCACAACATTGTCTTATAACTTGCTTGCTAGTATGTTTCAGTGGGCTGTGATATATTGTAACTATTCATCTACCTAATTACGTTTTGGTTGACCAAGCTTTCTATCAATCGTAGTTGGCTAAAGTTGTGAAAATTGAATAGATAACTAACATTAGCTAACGGAAATATTGTTGATGTTCGCTAGCTAGCCGAACAGTGGCAAGCGTTACTTTTCTCCGATTCTTGCGTCATTGAGTTTAAAGTTCATTGAAACCCATGAAAAATACTGTGTCGGTGTAATAAAAGGTCATACGTGTTTAGATGTATTGCTCAGAGGTCTTAAACATTCTTTGTGGGGAGGAGGCGTAATGTAGTGGTAAGGAGCAGGTCTTTTAACGGAAGGGTTGCTGGTTCGATTCCCCAGTGGGGTACCACTGTTGTATCCTCAGGCAAGATACCCAGCCCAGATTTGCCTCCGTAAATATCCAGCTGTGTAAATGGATGATATGAAATTGTAACCGCTTTGGATAAAAACATCTGCTAAATGATAAGAATATTATGTGCAACTAGATATAAACTTATTTGTTTTCTGTACCCTTAATCAGATGGTAGCGTTACAAGCATACTGTTCTCTCAAAATCAACGAATTTATAAAAATGGTATAAACTGGTCCTGTAGAGCCATCTGTTTAGGGTTTTAAAGAATACTGTCATCCATCATCAAATTCATTGGCCGTTCTTTTTCAACCAAGAGCTCCGTTCAAATTAAATGAGAAAGACCTTAATTAATCAAGAGATATTAGGTGTTGTAAGCACGACTAGACCATGCACAGTGCTACAGTGGACACCACAGGCTTGTAGTAACTCGGCTAAATTTATGACACAGCCCATGCTATGCTACTGAGCTGTTGATACATGTGTGTTTCCCTGTCTGCGTAGGAGACCGGGATTGGCCTGGGGATGTTTGCTTTGGCTATCCTGGGCCCTGCTGGTTGGGTCCTGGCCAACCTAGAATCCTACAAGAAGAAAGACTGAGACGACAGAGTTTGACTTGAACCCCAGCCTCACACAGACTGGACCTACCGCACATCATGTACAACTCTCATTCCCATCCTGTGGACCAGCACCCCCTGTAACCACCCTCTGCTTGCTTAATCGCTGTGAAACAATTGTTACTCTCCCCTCCTACCTCCCTATCAAGCTGTTTACCGCACACACTCCAGTCTTTGAGCATCACTTCCGGATGTTCAAATGGCTGAACAGTAACCTCATATCTGGTGGACTTCTTGTTCCCATTGTTACAATAAATACTTATTTAAACCTGTAAACTTTTTGTGTCATCATGTTGACAAGGTTCATTCCAATTGTGATGTCTTATAAACAGTATAGGTGAATGACACGGACACTACACTCTTCCATTTTTAAAATATGTTTATTGTTAGCTGATAACTTTGTTGGAGGGAATTTTAAATTAGGTTTGCTGTGATCAATAAAAAGACATCTGATTACAAGTGGGTACAATTTATGAATCCAGTTTTTTCAATTTAGCAAGATACTTTTCTGATACATGCAGTGTTGCAGTGCAATTGAGCGAACTACTTGTAGTTCACCAAAATTTGAAGCTATTAAGTTAAAAAGCCGAGGTGTACTAAATTTCTTCTGTCTTCAGGTGCCTAGCACTAGCATGTTAACAAAAAGGGCGGTTGTAAGATCTGTAAAATTGTATTTATCAGAGACAGTATGCAGAATTAGAACTAGTTAAGTGGCGTCATACAGTTCAAAACACTGCTCAGTGTGCTGCTCTTTTTCTGTGTCTGTTACGGATTTCCGATTATTTCAGACGTTGAAATACCTAAGGTTGAACGTGTGAATATGTCGAAACAGTGTTTCAGTTGTAGACGGTACAAAAAGAGTTCCAATCATGTAATGTTGCGTGGAAAGGAGAAAACACCATGTGTCACCCGGTGTAACAAAATGTACCATAACACCGGAAGCGCCGAAATGCGCCAGCGGAAGCGGAGCTGAGGGGGGCGGGAAGACAGGAAGATGGCGGAGGAGCAACGGCAGGAACCAGCACAGAAGGATATGGAGGGTGAGCGAAAAATAATCAATATTAAAGACAGTTTGGAACCCGGAGTCACCCGGCCCGGTTGGGTATCTTGTGAAACCTCACCAAGACTTTTGCAAGCCTAGGCTGGTTCGGTGACAGCGAGGCGGCTAGATATGAAGTACGATAACGTTAGCGGGCTAGCTGCTAACGTTCGCTTACCAGTCTGTGACTGAATGACCAAATCAAACGAGGGGAACCGGCTAGCGACCTGGCGACCTATTAACATCCAAGCCGGCGGACACAGTTCGACACACTCAGCATATTTCATTAGCTAGCTCGAATTTGGAAGTGGATGTCCCATTCATCTCATTTGTTAAATAGGTTTGACTATGTTTTATTGTTCAGAGTGGTCCAGCAGAACCCCTGACCGTTGGAATAATTGACGTTAACGTTGATAGAATTTTGACAGTTAAAAAAACGAAGGCTCGGCCTTGTTAGCACGCAATTTAGCCACTAATTAGCAAACTGTAGCTTGCTAGTTTGTTTGGCTACGTTAGCACTTGTAGTAGATCGATAAGTGTGGTCCTAATCAGTGAAATGTCCACAGTCAATCATGCAGACACAACAGGATGGGTATTTAACGAATGTCAGACTGACTTTATTGCTACCTAGCCCCCAACTGTTCGCCATAGAGGTAGCTAACTAGCTTGCTACTTTAGATGTTAAATAGGCTACCTAACGTTGAGTTTCATAGATGAAAACAGAAAAAAATAGACCAGTGTATGTAATATAATCCTTTAACACAACTTTATAACGGAAGAAAACATGGCGAAGTTGGCCTGCACATCCATCTAGCTAACCTGTATGTTTTGTTACTTTAAATGATTGTAACGTACTCTTTTCTTGCTATGGTAAGTTTAACCGATGTGTCCCATCCACGCCCCCCCCCACCCCCCCTTTTAGGGGTGAACTGCCTCGCTTACGACGAGGCCATAATGGCGCAGCAGGACAGGATCCAGCAGGAGGTAAGTTAATAGCAATGACCCCCAGGCCCGCAATTATCTGCATGTCAGTCACAGGAGCAGCAACAAATGGGTTTGGTTCTGCCTAGTGTTTTTGCTTTGCCTGGCGACTGGAAGCATGTCCAACTCGCCGAGTTTGGTTTCTGCGAGTATGTACACACTGAGTTGGGACGTTTATGTCGATGGTGTTTTGTTTTAGTATTTTGTGAGCGTGCTCAGGAAGGCTGTGCAGTTAGAATACAGCTGTGGGTGTGTAGTGTATTTGGTACAAAATGTTGATTAAGGGTTTAAGATGCTTTTTTCCATGCCCATTTTTCTTTGTCTTGTGTGTTTGTGTGCAGATAGCCGTCTGCAACCCTTTGGTGTCAGACAGACAGGACCTGTCAGTACTGAAGTCAGAGTATGCCCAGGATGACACTGTATACCAGCAGAAGATAAAGGTCAGAACCCAACACACGCTTGCAAAATGAGCAACATGTTTAAAGAAGCTTCAGCCTCAGAGCTTAGGGCAACGGGGCCACGCTATAGTGTTGTATCTACTCCCTCGCTGTGTAACTGTGGCCTCGTTTGGGTCCTCTGTTTGCTGTGACACCTGTGTCTTCAGCTAAAGCACACCAAGTGCAACAGCGAAGTGTAAAAACAGCACCACCTGAAGCAGAGACACAGCCTGAGATGGTCTGGTCTGAGCGGTGCCCTCATGTCAAACACATGGTACCTCACCTATTCAGTTATTTTGCTGTTTTTAGTAATGAAATACGTGGACACATTGGGAATGAGAGGTTGTATAAAAATTAAGTAACTAACATTTATTTAGTTCCCTGCAAATCGGATACGTGTCTGTGATTGCAAATAGAGAGAAAAACGCTATAATAAAAATGCTAATAAAAAGGTACAACTTGTTGAAACTCGTAACAGCTACAGTAAAAGCGCAGGAAGACTGACAGGTGTATGACAAAGTGCATTTTGAACAGTTAATGTCATTGAAAAACACAGCTATGGTCTGAGCTAGCTGGCTTACTAGAAGTGGTTTGTTTAGTTAGTGGAAAAAGTTAGCTTCCATATATAAAAGTTTTTAGCACAACAGTGAAATCCTGGCTTCATTGCACAGTATGATGGCTAAATGATTAGAGAGTGGAATGGGAAGATTGGGGTTAAAGGTTTGAGATGATTCGCACACAAGCTCCTCTGCCCCCCCACAGGACTTGCACAGAAGGTATTCTTGCATCCGGAAGACGAGGCCGGATGGGAACTGCTTCTACAGAGCCTTCGGGTTTTCGCATTTGGAGTCGTTGTTGGATGACAGCAAGGAGCTGCAGAGGTGACGTGCTCCTGCCGCAGAGCGGTCACGCAGGCTGCCGTTCCCACAGTCCTTTATACAGCTGCGTGGGGTGACCATATTCTGCCATCATTTAACTCAGAGTTCCCATGGTCCTTGAAAGGATTGTCTTCAGGATAAAATTAGTGGGAGATGATGTCTTGTTGTCCTTGAAAAGTCATGACAATTGCCCCATTGAAGAAGGAAAAAAAAGTACTTGTGCTTTTCTTCTACACCAGGCAAAATGCATCCATCTTTCTTGCTAAATCAGCTGGATGCTATTGCATACTAAATCCCATGTCAGTCTAATGATATTGCTAATCAATAACAAAGCTTGCTACCTTGTTTGCTGTGCCCATTTGGGCTGTACTTCCTGTGTACTTCCTTTCTGAGCAGTCGCTGGACTAGCAGCTCTGGGCTACGTGTGTCATAGAAACAATGTTCTCAGTCATCGTTGTAATGTTCCACATATGTAACGCATGAAACGTGTGGTTTGGTTTCTGACCAGAGTCCTGCTTTGAAAAAACTGGCACCTGTTGCTTCTGTGCTGGGTGGGTAATTAATAATTGCAGGTAGGCTGTCTGACCATGTGATGTGCTCATGTCCTGTCCTGGCCATGTGCTTGAAATGGGCACATGAGCACTGAGTTCTGACTCAGCACCAGTATGTTAGAATGGTTTGCTATTTTCTGCATACGGAAGATCATATACAGTGGACTCCAAAAGTATTTGTACAGTGGTACGTTTTTTTGGTTGTTGTGGCTCTTTACTGCAGAGCTTTGGAATGACACAGTGACTGTGGAGTTAAAAGTGCAGGTTGTCAGGTTTAATTTGAGGGTATTTTTTATCCAAACTGAATGAACCGTGTAGAAATGACAGCACATTTTGTCCATAGTCCCCCTATTTTAGGGTACCACAAGTACGTAGACATATTAATATTATGGACAGTAAAGTTTTCATGTTTAGTACTTGGTCTCCTGTCTTTTGCATGCAATGACTACCTGAAGGCTGACCCACAGAAATCACCAGAGGCTGAGTATCTCTCCTGGTGATGCTCTGCCAGGGGACTCCCCTTTATTCAGGTCTTCAGCATGTGAAATGCCCGGTCAGGCACATTGAGATGAGGCGATTGACTTGGTTAATCAAACATTTTCCACTTTCTGGTTCTGAAAAGCTTTGGTTGCCCTGGCAGTATGTTTTGAGTCAATGTTCTGCTGCATGACAAAGTGCTGTCTGTTGCTTAAAGGCGTATCTGAGAGGACAAGATGTTTCTGTACACTTCAGGAGTCTTCCTGCTGCTGCTGTCGGTGGTGACATCGTCAGTGAAGGCAAGTGGGCCAGTTCCAGTGACAGCTATACAGCAGCTATATGCTTTGGATCTTGGGTAGTTCCTTTTTTCTCCATACTTTCCTCTTTCCATCGCTCTGGTGCAGGTTAATGCTTGGTCTCATCTGTCCATAAGGCTTTGTTCCAGAACTCCACAGGCTCTTAACAGGCACATTTTAGCAAACCGTAAGCTGGCCATTCTGTTCTTGAGGCTTATTATTGTTTTGTATTTTGTAGTGTACCCTCTCAGGTTCTGCTGCTGTAGTTTTCTGTGTATGGAGCTCTTTGGCACCTCTACGCCTACATCCCGAATTGTTTGGCTGTTGTTAGGGGGATTTTCTTCACAACTGAGGGTCTTCCCTCAGAGATTCACTCTAGTGGTCTTCCCTGGTCTACCACCTCATTTGCCATGCATCAGTGCATTCTCCCTTTTAATGTTGTAACTAACAGTTGGTTTTGGCATGCCTAACGTTTTGGCTGTGTCTGTTATTGAGCAGATTTTTCAGCCTCATGATGGCCAGCTGTACTTGCATTGACACTTTGGTTCTTATGTTGTCAGTTGCCAGCAACAGACTCTAAAGGCAAATGCAAGGCCTACAATCAAGACTAGACATGGCGAGCTGTCTTGTTCATGTACTAACGGTGTAAACAAACACATCTAATAAAATACATTTGTGAGACCAAGAGTCTAAATACGTGTACCCTAAAATGAGGAGACTACATACAAAACGTTCAAAACATTCTGTCCGATATGGATAAAAATACCCTAGTTAAAGCAGACTGTCTGCATGTTAATTATGTCATTATATCATGGCAAACCAAAAGTGTTGGAGTACAGAGCCAAAAAAAAAAGTCACTGTACAAATGCTGGAGTTTTGGAGTTCAGTGTATGAACAGTTCATGTTCATGAAAGTCTTTGAACGTCTCAGGAGTAAATGCTTTTGCTATATGGACACTGGGATTGGCTACACGTGCTGATTGTTTGGCATTTGTACTGTGGTTATGTAGGTTTAAAGCGGTGGCAGCCAAGAGCAAACTTGATCTGGTGAGCCAGGGCTTCACTGAGTTCACCATCGAAGACTTTCACAACACGGTGAGTGTGCAGCAGACAGCCCTGCAGTGAACCTGCGGTGTGCGCTGGTGCTGCAGAAAGCGCTACACCTCAGATCTGACGGGACCGAGTTCCCTCACCCCCTGCTCTCTGTCGCTTTCTCTCTCTCTTTCTCTCTGTCTCTTTCTACCTTCTTTTCTTTACCCATCTCTCTCTCTGTACCTGCCTCCCTCTCCCTGCCTCCCTCTTTCTCCACCTCTCTTCCTTTTACTGTGTCTCTGACACGCTCTTGCCTGCCTCTTGCTGCCTCCCCTCAGCTCTCACTGTCTCCTCATGCTTCTTCTCAACCCCTTTTTCTCTTCCTCCTCTTCTCTCTCTTCACTCCCTTCTTCCTTGTCTCCCTCACCCTCTCTCCCTGTACCGCAGTTCATGGACCTGATCGAGCTGTGTGAGAAGCAGTCCTCTCTGGGGGACCTGCTCGGCTCCTTTAACGACCAGAGCGTGTCGGACTACGTGGTGGTGTACCTGCGGCTGCTCACCTCCGGCTACCTGCAGCGGGAGCACGCCTTCTTCCAGCACTTCATCGAGGGAGGGCGCACCGTCAAGGAGTTCTGCCAGCAGGTGAGGGGGGGTGTGGGGGGGCGGAGCACCCCGGGTCATTAGCGTCACCTCTGTCTGCTGTTTGACCGATGAGTGTGACTGAAAGCTTCACTCCCTCTCCCCATGCCAGGAGGTGGAGCCCATGTCGAAAGAAAGCGACCACATCCACATCATCGCCCTGGCCAAGGCCCTCAACGTCTCCATTCTGGTGGAGTATATGGACAGGGGTGAGGGGGTCGCAGTCAACAACCACGTCTTTCCGGAGGGAAGCGAGCCCCGCATCTTCCTGCTCTACAGACCGGGCCACTATGACATCCTCTACAAATAGCGCCTCCTGGCCGGCCTCCGCGGCCACTGCAACGCAACTCCACACAGCGGCCGCAGTGATGCCTCCATCCGCGCTCGGAGGCAATGGTTTTATTTAAAAAAACGGCCACTGGGCGCCCCTGCCTTCACATTGCAGAACTGAAATAACACCACCATGTTTGAGAATAGCAGTGACTCAGGCGATAAGCCATGTACAGGTTTGTTTTTTTTGCCTTTGTGGTTGTAAATGGTATTGAATTGCATTTTGTTGATTTATTTCTTTTTTTTTCCTTTGTTACACTATGTTTCATGTCTTTTATTAAAGGGATTGCTCCTTCGAGTGCTTCGGTAGTGTCTGTTTCCGTACGTGCTGTTTTTAACATGGAACCCCCCCCCCCACACACACTTTCACGTTCTCCATCTGATACTGCTTTCACAGGAAATGGTTGCTTTGTTCATTTTTCGCGTGCAGAATCAATGCGACAGGGAAGTGGTTAACCCTGAACCAGTCAGGAAAGTGCACACAGCTTTGCTCAGCTTTAGCTGAAGAAATTGGTGTGACTCCTCCCTCATGTACAGCTGTAATGCTGACTCGTTGATCTCCCATTGCTTCACTACTAATACAGTGTAGACTGTAGTGTAGTGTAGCATCTACGTCCTCGGATACAGATATAATGTTGACTGCTACCTGTCTGTAGCCTTAATTCCATAGCTTGTTTCAGTCCTTTAATTCCCTCGCTTTTCTCTTGTTCTTTTTAGGTTGTGCTAGTCGGCGGCAGTGTAGCATAGTGGTTAAGGAGCAGGACTCGTAACCAAAACGTTGCGGGTTTGATTCCCCACTGGGGCACTGTTGTATCCTTGGGCAAGGTACTTAACCCACAATTACCTCTAAATATCCAGCTGTATAAATGGATAACATTGTAAAAATCTGTAATTGATACAAGTTGCTCTGGATAAGAGCATCTGCTAAAAGCCAATAATGTAATGTCTTCACCTCAAAGGAGCTTGAGTCCTGACCCCTATCACACATGTACCTTTATCTATAGGTTTGCCTTTTAAAGGTGGCCCATTGCCTGAGGAGCCAGAGGTCCTTAGCTTTGGCTCCCTGGTGGGTGCTGGCAGTGTGGGGTAGAAACACAGTACTTAACCTGAGCTGCCTCAGTATCAGCCTGCGATGTGTCACAGGGAAATATGAGCTATGCATGCTGTCCTGAGTTTCTGCCTAACCACTGTAATATGGGGAGTTCATTTCTACAGAACACTCCAGGGTAGACTGATGTCATATGTCTCTGGAATTGCAGTATGGTATAATGATGAATAACTGAATAAAATGACCCTGGCTCTCTGACTGGGGTATGGATTTGCACATGTGTGGATATGTACAACTGAAAAAGAAGTGGAACCTGCTCATTGTAAAAATGTACTTTATCTTTTAGATCCACATCTGTACGCCATCCTAGACATTCATAGACAGATAATTTTAAGCATCCAGTAGTTATTCATGAATATGTATGATCAGGCTTGGAAATTTAAACATTCATTAAGAGCTGTAGCAAGTGGTATTCTTGGCGGAATCATGATGAGACTTCATTACAACAGCGCCCTCTAGAGGGCGAGCTAGACTGTACACTTACAGAAATTATTTATCTGATGCATTTCCCTTGTCATTCAGTGTCTGAATGCATGTGTAAACCATGGACTTGGACTGTTGGTCTCAAATTCTGCCTGAACCTCCAGTCCCTTCTAAGACATGCTTTTTGTACACTATTTCACTTCATGAAAACAAAATACAACCAGTAGTATCTGTCTTTTTTCCTAGATTATAACAAAATAATTTCATTTTTTCCCTTTTAAGTGAACCTAAAAAGGCAGTGCACATTCAGTGTAGGTAATAATGTGAAGTTGGATTAAAATGGAATTTAAAAAATGCTTTGAGGCACGTTGATTTGCATTGCCGGTTTCTCCTATTGGTCGTCGTCTCTCCGAAGAAGGGCCTGGAAGAAGTCCGTCACCACGTCTCCTTCCTCCACTGCAGCCGATGTGGCACAGAATTCGGGGGGGAAGAATTCCTGGGGATCCTCGATCCCGATCACAAGGTCAAAGAAGCTGGGAATGAACAGAAAGGAAGTTAGAAGCCATCTGCCAGAGAGAGCAGGCCTTAAATCCAACTGTTCCTTGCTCTCAGTGGGACTGAGAATAGCCTCTTATGCCAAAATGCATTTTCTGTGCTTTGCCTACTGTTGCACCCAAACACACAGACCTGGGGAGGGTATCTCGTCTAGCTGCTATGGTGCCCTTTCTATAATGAATGTTGAATTTGAGCGAGTGTTATGGGGGTTTCTTCTTGTCCATGCTTATTCTGTACTGTTTATTCATTTTCACAGAAAATCCCCATAACATTTGTTTATTTTTGGCTCAAACACCAAAGCGCCATGGTGGTTAGACTGAACACGCCCCTCTCTCCGTCTCTCAGGTGATCTCCGGCAGTGGCACATGCACACACACACACACACACACACACAGCAGTTCACCTTGTAAGAATCCAGCCCGTCTTGTCGGTATAGTACAGGCTTGTGATGGGGAGGCAGCCGAACTCGGTGAACGTCATGAAGTACTTTCCTGGGGGAGGAGCAGAAGGCAGAGTCAGGGGTCAGGGGTCACGAGGGCTCACGTGACCCCCAACTTTTTATTGGCTAAACAGACTGTGGACAGCAGAGACAGCATAGCCAATCAGGTGTAACTAGGAAGAAACGCTACAGTAGTGTATAGTTTATTAAAGGTGTAGCTTTTATTGTTACATTATTAAATGTAGAATAGCATATATAGTTATGCCGTTAAAGGTATTAGTGTATCTAATTATATTATTACAACTATATTAGCATATGTTGGTATATGATGAAATGTATTTTAGGGTATATTGTTATATTATTAAACATATTATATTATTATATTATTAAGCTCCTCTCATGATCAGCTCACAGCCAATGGCTGCTCTACTCAGAAAGCCACATGCCTGATCAATCCTTCACCACATGGACCAAATGGACACCCATTGCTACCAGAAGGTTGTAGGTTTAATTCCTGTATATTGCAGCAATGCCCTTGAGCAAGATTAGAATCCTGAACTTCTGTGGTAAACACCCAGCCACATAACTGGACACTATGTGCAGTGTAATCTGTTCAGAGAAAGTCCTCCTGTATAATTGCATGTAATGTCACAAGGTGCTTCCCCTGAGACTAAACCAGAGAACAGTGCCTGGGGGAGCAGGCCAGGGGAAACAGTGAGCCCAACAGTGACACCCGGACAGCCAGCAGCCGATATGCCCACTTCCTCCCACCGTTCCCCCTGTGCCCTACTTTTTCCACCCTTCCTCTCCTCACCTTCGGTTTCCGGCACCTCTCCGATCCAGTTGTTGACCAGCAGCCCCTGTCCCGGGCCGGAGGAGCTTCCCACGATCACCTGGGCCTGCAGCTCGGCATCGCGGGGGATCTGGATGGGCTGGAAGGGCGCCTTCAGAGCCCTCTTCTTGCAGCTATGGTTTCGGTAAGATATCTCGTACATGACCTCCTGAGAGGCGCAGAGGGAAGACCGAAAGGAAACATTAACCTTTTCAAAGAGGACCTGAACCTTTCAGTGTTCAGAAAGTGAGGGTGTGTGTGGGTGGAGCTAACGTGTTGGTGACACAGTAGGTGAACCAGTCATGCTGTTTTGCCTTGGTTGGCTAGGCCTCCTCTGAGGATTTGTGTTCTTCTGTGAAAGCAGACATTGTTCATTCTATGATCATTCTTCTTATTATTATTATTGTTCGGGGTTTTCTTGGCAGACAGCATTATCCAGGGGGAAGTTGTAAAGATTTCGCTATGTGTGTTTACACTAGCAAAATTGTGATGTTCAAGGTCATGTAACTATGGTTTTTTGGGACTGAAACAAGCATGTCTTCATTTCTGAGGTCTTTGTGCTGCAGCTGCCAGGGCAGTTCACCAGCAAACACTTTCACTCAGACTCAGATGTGGCCCCTCCGTTTCACAGGGAAGACAGAAGATTCAATGCAAAATGTGCTGCAGAGGCTGGGCTGAAGTCAGATATCTGTGTCCAATCACCCTGTGGGCTGCTGGTGCCCATGTGCTGCCGTGCATTGTGTTTTAAATCACGCGTCTAATTGGGCCTGTCTGTCTGTTCTCGTGTGTCTGTGTGCCCAGGTCAGGTCTGTTTAATCCAGACAGAGCATGAGAGTGTGAATTCTGATCTACATGGATGTGACATTGATCCAATCTCACATGTAAGGAAAAAAACATCAAAGGCGTTTCTAATATCCAAAAAGGCATATTATGCATCATAAAGTGCAACATTGTATGAGGTGACACCGCTTTTGACACAGACTTTTACAGGAACACGTATAGTGGAAAATAGCATAGGAGAGGTGATGTTTAAAAAAAATTCACAAAAAGAAAACGTTGAAGGTGTTACCTCCCGAAAAAGCATCAGCAGGTCATCGTGGAACGAACGGTTCTGGTACAACCCTTCTGCCCTGACTCGAACCCTCTGTCCCAGAGCATCGTAGGTGAAACGCTCATATGCAAAGAGGGCCTCCTTCGGGTAGGTCTGAGAGAGGGAGAGGGATCGTCATAATTAGGCCCTGGCATTCCCTAAGTCCTGAGGCTCACAGCAGTAATGGCTACTAACACCCGTCAGCCTCAGTACACCACAACAGCAGGTAATACAGTTAGAGTAAACCCAATTATAACACAGCACAAGCAAACCTACATTACCTATCATGAAAGAGAAACAGAAGCACAAAGCAGAATGCCATGCAGTCTGACCCTTAAGAGTGCTGTGCTCACAGAGCCAACTTACATAAGACACGACAGAGCAACATTTTATTTTAAAATGTGAAAAATGTAAAGAGACACAATTTTTATTTGTTTTGTAATTTTTCTTCAGAACTGAGAGAGATGGCAAGATAAAGTCAGACAAATTAAAACAGATGAACACTGCTAGTCCTGAAGCACCAACAGCCCAACTCATAGCGGAGCAAATCCCATTCTGTCTCAGTCCAAAGGCAGATACAGTATGTTACACACATTGTCATCAATTCAATACATTTACCTATACACAGTTCATTATCAGATTAGACTATACTATTAAATACTGTAGTAATTCTGCTTATCTCTCATATCCACCAGATGTATATTTACAATCACTGCTTGTACACTGCACTTTGGCAATATTTACAGACTGTTTCATGTTTAAAATGGATATTGTATTGAACCGAACAGTATTCAGAGGGATAGAAGGCGAACTCAAAAAAAAAAAAAAAACAAGTAGAGAAAATGACCGCTGTTACAGTTTTAGTTTTTGTGTAATTTAGTTCAGAGCTTTGTTCTCTAATTTATAGTGAAAGTGATTTTTAGAGAACCACAGTGTTTTGCTTATGTGTAGCTCCACTGGATTTAATGTTTATATCTGCTTCTGGACCAATTCTACTATGATTTGGTAATATTTACATAAAATACTGCCGGCAATTAAACAAGCTGAGAGACACAGACAGCGAGAGGGAGAGAGAGAGAGAGAGAGAGAGAGAGAGAGAGATAAAGGGAGAAGGAGAGGGAGGGAGAAAGGGAGGGATTCTCGGGTCGCCGCCTTATCACTGTGCGTCTGCACTGTGCTTCTGCAGGGAGAGCATTCAGCCGCACGAGTAAGGATCCGTTACGATCGGTGCGTTAGCATCTGTCACGGTGCTGTGGGAAAAACAGACTGCCTACTCACCACACTGATGCGGCCAACCATGAGGGGGGGAGACTCTGCACGTGAGGGGAGAGGCGTGTCCGTGAGTTAGTGATCAGGACCGTTTTAAAACAGCAAAGTTACTACGCAACACAACCGACCCCCTGCTGTACTGTCAGCGGCATGACATATCTGGGATGAAACAAAGCTTAATACAAATAACACCTAATTACATGTTAAATATACCATCCATTGTAATAACTGCTGTTCGGCATCTTAAAAGTCGAACCCTGATTCTGTGTGACACTGCTAACATCGGTAAACAACTCTCCCTCTCCTCTCTCTCTCTCTCTCTCTCTCTCTCTCTCTCTCTCTCTCTCTCTCTCTCTCTCTCCTCTCTCTCCTCTCTCTCTCTCTCTCTCTCTCTCTCCCCCCCCTGTTTTTTTCTTACTGCATGGGTGTGGTTTTTGTGCCTGGGCGCTGGCAGCCAGGAGCAGGCAGAGTGAGAGCAGTATCAGGTGCTGCATGTTGTCAGAGACGGACGCGGGCGATGTGAGGACGGTAATGCTCCTCTGGCTGACCTGCGATTCTGCTCCTTCCTTATATACGAGCTCAGACGCGCTACTTCCTCATGCGCAACAGTGACTCCCTCGGGGAGTTCAGATCTGATCCAGGTTTTCCGTATTGCCTTCAGGGAGGGCTGGTAACTCATCTTGCATTGTTGTGGTGTGGGCACTTTCTCCCCTTGGCAGCTGATCCTGGACCAGAATCAAAATTGAACACTGAATAGCTGGAGTTAGGGTTGGGGGGAGAGAAAGCTGACCTTAGATCTGTTGTCAAGGACGGAATATGTTTGGAGCTATTTCTGTAAGTGTTAAAGGAACACTACACAAATACAACCCTAGGCATATTAGACAGGGATCATAGCAAACAGCCTGGGCTCACAGTATCATTTCAAAAAGCTTGTTTTTAAGACAAAATTTAAATCCAGCTGTCAAATAACACAATCCAGAGATTTGTTTTCCAGTGTTGAGTTGTCAAAATCTTACCAACTCTGCACTGGAAAACAAATATTGCCAAACTAAGAAAAAAGGAAACAAAATAAACTTGGAAATGAATAACTGAATGAATAGATTGACAAATACATTTTGTACAACTATACTGATTAATCAACAGATGAGTATTGTAATATTATTGACATACATGAGTACATGTAAATGAGAATATATGGCAGCTAAATGTGTATGAATAAGCCATTTGTATAACGTGACAGGTTCTTCTCCTCATGCACTGTAAAGATAATTGCTATCACTGCTAGCTACACCTCTCTGGCTTGTTTCCCTTAGCCAGAGGGATGGCTGTTTTTTTTGCAGTGTGTGATACACAGAGTCAGACTTCTCCCCACTGTAGGTCATTTTTTATTATTTAAATTCACAGTAATGTTTTTCAGAATTGTCCATCATGCTTCTTAGGGGCATGAGAAGGAGAAATGAATAGATTTCCTGCGGGCCCTTGCACTCCGGGCATACAGACACACCAACTGGTGATGTCATCCAGGAAGCAGCCCTAAAACATGTGATGGAGCTGGAATGGAGCCGGGTCACATGATGCGGTTGCAACACCTCTGTGACCGTGTGTCATGTGACGCCGAACAGCACTTACCTGACCAGGACAGCAAAAGAGCAGCACAGGTGCGTGGCTTTAAGGCTCTGGGGGTTTCTGAGTAACTCGCACCCACCATTCAGTCTGACGTTGAGCTGCATAGCGATGGACAGTGAAAAAGGCTTGTGTGTTTTTGCGTGGGTTGACCTGTTGTTGAAAGTCATGACTGACAGTAGAATGGTGGTGAGGGGGGAGTAGTCTGAAGGAGGTGCAAGGTCAGAACATTGATATTAATGTGAAAATTTATCAGAAAATGCATAATGTGAAATGCATCGTCACTGTGTCAGATATTTCCCCCCTTATCTCCGTCTCTGTCCAGAGGGCACTTATCTTATTTACAGTCCATTCAAACTGTAATCCAGTCTCCATGTTACTGCAGTGTGAGGGACTGATTTATGTTGACTTTTAAAACCCATTTACAGGAGAGGTCTTTGGACTTAAAAGGCTCACTGTCATTCTCAAGGCAGTATACTGGTTGTAATGTTGTTAAGCTTGGTATAGAAGTGCCTTCCTCAAACTCAAATTAAACATTCACTGCTGTCTGTACCGATCGAAGATTGATCGGGGTGTGGGGCGGTACTGTTGTACCGTTGAGCAATGCACTTGACCTGAATTGGTGCAGTCAAATACCCAGCCGAATGGGGACATAATATGGCAAAAAGACGTCCTTGCAAAACCGCAAAGCTTGATGGTTCATGAAGAGGGGCAAGGAATAAAAAATAATAAAAATAATAATAAATAAATCCCTTATCAATAGTTTGAGCATACTGTTGCTTTCAGGAGTGTGTCCAACTCTGACCCCTGAACACAGTCAGTACTCACACACACATACGCACACATACACACACACACACGCATACACACATACACTCAGACAAAGGCTCTCTCTCTCTCTCTCTCTCACACACACACACACACACACACACCCTGTTGTGTATGAGAGAGAGAGAAGTGCTGTAGGGAAGCTACTTTCACTTCTCCTCATCTATATTGTTGTTGGAGCTTCTGTTATTTCACAAATAAAGGACAGCTTTTATATTATCATATGATCCAGCATCGTGATCTTCAGATGTGGCTGACTATGTCTTATATCACACACACTCACATACACACTCATGTTCGCACGTACACATACACACATGTACGCACACAGGTGTACACACATGCACACACACACACACGCACACACACACACACACACACTCGCATACACACTCATGCTTGCATTTACACACACAAACACACAAGCACATATATACACTCAAGCGCATACAAACACACACACGTTTATATATAGTGATGGAATGGTCTCAGGCACAAAATTAAAACATGATGTAACAGATTATTATGGTTCATAAGGTTTACATGTGGTTCAGTCTTAAAACGTAGCGATGGGGACATATGGCGTATAAGGTGAAACACAGAAAATGATACATTGCTTGGTATATAAAAGCTTTATATGTGGCTCAAGCCTAAAACATAGAAGATGATATAGGATTCTTTATGGGTCATGTATGGTTCAAACTAACAAAGTAGCTGTTGGCTTGCAGTTCAACAGGAGTGGTAGGCAACAGAAACCTGATCTTCAGGAGAAAACACACATGCACAGCTTACATGGCAAATGACTTTACCCAAGGTAACGCATACAGTTCACATACCCTCCATTTACACAGCTGGATGTTTAGAGTAGCATTAATGCAGCATAAGCACCTTGCTCACTCCTACAGCTGCAGTGCCTCTCCTGGGAATTTGACTCTGTGACCTTTGGGTCACAAATCCAGCTCCTTAGCCATTTTACCGCACGACTGCCACAACAACTGAATTGTTGATTCCTCTGCCGCGCGCACACATCTCATCTCATGTCTGAATAATGCTTCGTTCCTGTTTCTCCTGCCTGCATGAGGTCCCGCTCTCTCAATTCCCAAAAATATCACTGCGCTTGCACCCTGTTTGCGAGTGTGAAAACAGCTTGCAATGGGAGATTCTGGATCAGGGTTGCAAACCGCACACGTATCCATCGATTTGCGTTTTCCAGGTCCAGACAGGTCTAACCAGTGTTAGACAAGCCAGAAAGACAGTTTTGGTCGGCGAATCACTCGAAATACAGTCTATAAACTGGTTTTACTGCTTACCATCAATTCTTTCCCCCAGATTTTGAGACTTGGTGGGATGAGTATGGAAAATCAGCATCAGAAACCAGCACTACTATATTGCATTTTCATGTACCTGTCTGATGTATGATATTTCAGCACTGACTTATAAAGCTACCATGTCAAGGAAAATATATATATTTGATTTGATTTCAGTGAATTTAGAGAGATAGTCCATTTACATTAGAGGAACTTACAGCTTACATAATGTATATTTATTGGTACTAAAAGTATTCTAGTTGCTCTGGAGCCCCAAGCATTAGTCGGAGTTTTGTGTATTTTTACTACAAAGAGACTGTGCAGGAGTGCAGAGCACAGTGGTGCAGATGCTGGTCCTGTAATGCAGAGATTACAGATTCAGCTCCCAGATCAAGGTACTTTTGCCTGAGTTGCTCCAGTACTTATCCAGCAGTATAAATGTCCGATGCGTAATTTGTGTGCTGTGTAGGTCAGCTTTGACGAGGGTACCTGTTTATGTCGGGGTTGGGGCACAGACAAATCACACACACGCACATTTTTTTCTGTTTTGTTTCTTTGATTTGGCACATACTGATGATGTCACCAGGCAGCTGGAGACAGCCCCTCCTTCCAGGTAAGCATAAAAACATGAACTGCTGACCAGAAGGGCAAGAGAGAAAACCCGTGGTGGCAAGCTTGCAAAGAAAGGAGACACCGGTGCCATGTAAATGAATTTAGTTCGTTTTGTTGAGTGTGGAAACCGTTCTTTTGTGGTGAGTCCAGTAGACATCATTTATTTGGGACCACAAGAACCTATAGCACTAGGCTGTGTCATTGATTTTCACTGGGAATCCCTGGCTATCATTCGGAGTCACAGAAATGGATTGGGTTTGTGCTTTTTCGGCTTCTAGCCTTGGTTAAGTGTCAAACTGTGTGGTCCTGCTTTCCCCTTTTCTCCCAGATCCCAGTTGCAGGCACCTCACAAGGAATCGGACTGTCGCCTCTGTCCCATCGTTTTAAATAAAATAGACTAACCTGAGCATAAAGCAGCCCACCGTGGCGACTCCGGTGGCTGCCGGGGCCTCGGAGACAGAGCTGGCCCGAGGGGAGATGGTGAAAGTTCACCTCTGCCTGTTTTGGATTAGGAAGCCTGTCTCGTGCCAGGTTTGAGGTTTGTTAGCTTGTTTTTCTTCCACTCACACACATAACTCACCCAGGTTCGGGACCAGGTTCCCTTTAGCGTCATTTATCATCATTTTATTTCGAGCCAGGGATAACGTTTGTAACATTAAGCATATAAATAATCCATGCTAACCAGGCGCTGCTGTGGTTCTTTTACACAGTCCTCTCAAAGGTTATATTTATTCATCATTTTATGGAAAGTATTGGTTTTTGAAATCAATTGCTCTTATTAAAGCAGTTACATAAGAGAGTGAATTATTATAGTCTTGTTAGAATACCCCCCCACCATAAAGTTCACAGCAATCATTTAGAGAAAAGGTCTAAGTGCATGTGAAGGTCACATGATTATAACAGAGCAGAAACCACAGATGTGTCTCATTCCAAAGCCTCTGGCAGCCTGGAGAACAAAAACTCTCATCTGGGGGAGGAGTAATCACAATACGGTACTTTCAATAGGGAAGTTGAAGTGTATTTGCTGAAGACAAGGATTATCTGTCTGCAGATAGGTGTGATAAAGTATTGTACATACAGTTAAGCATATTTAAAACAAAGATTCACTCTACATCAGAGGAAAACAAAGAGCTGGAATGTGTTCAATGTCATCTTCTCATGTTTTGTGACTGAAATGAAGCGTGTATCTCCAATTCTCAATGAGCAGCAACCCAAGAAAAAAGTACAGGTGTTTTTCTGGAACTTGTGGACAGTCACTTAATTCAACTGGCATTATGGCTCACGAAATGAGTACAAGATAATGTCTGGAAAAAGTATGTGCTTTTCTCCGTGTCCTACAAAGAAAACACCCAGCTCAACAACTGCATAACTGAACTGTGTTATATAAAGCAGATAAAAATGGCTTAGTGTGGAAAATGTTCCTAACTTGGGAGGGCCTAACAACAACAGCACCTCTTCCCTCAGCTGTTTGAAAACAACTGCAGAGGCACAGGTCAGCATTTGCACTCTATATTAATAACTATAAAACGCTGCCATCTAGTGGTCATGAGCTACATGTGCTATTTCATCCCTGTGTCCATAGCGAAGGCATTGGATATGACGGCTAAAAGCAGACTGAGGCAAGGAGAGAGTGGGTGAAGGTGGGCCCATTGCTCTGAAAGGCAGGAGGGCGGGCGGGGAAATCCATATGTATCTGGCCTAAGGGACAGGGGTCACTACAGGAACAGAGGAGTTAAGCAATAGTTTCTGCATCAGCTACATTTCAGCTCCAGTTTCTTTACGATCTCAGCTTCAATCCATCAGTGCTGCCTTTTTTATATTCTGTAGAGAATGTGAGCCAAAGATACCTACAGGCGCCAGAGGCCTCTCCAACAATGTCAAACCTGCAATGTAAAACATTCCTAATAATAGTGCATAAAACTAACTCTGGTGCCAGATGTACTGGCAGTGGTGTGGTGTGTTGGCAAATTTGACTTTTAATCACACCGCTGAAGGTTTGAATCCCAAACCCCAAGCTGTCCCATTGAGGAAGGCAGTCAATCTGAAATGCTTCAATAAATATCCTCCTTTAAAACGGATAATATGTCAAACTTTAGACGTGTCTGCAACGCAATAAAATAACAGTAAAGAGTGCTGGCCTTTAGCCCCGGGTGATCCTGAAGCTCGAGCAACAACCTGCTGTAAGAGACGTTTATCTTCCTTGAGTAGGCAAAAGACGCCTGCTCCCGGCGGACAGGCAGACAGATATATCAGATCATTACACTGCTAACACACCCTGAGTTCTTTGCACTGTGATCGTCCTCCGTGTTTCTTTTCTGTCCAGAAATCCCGGCCCCTCTGTGAGCTCTGCTGAGAGCTTTACGGTTGCTGAGGAGAGGCCGGAGCCCCGGTGCGAACCGCATAAATCTCTGCAGGCACATCGAACCCAGACCGCCGTTAATCTCCGTTAGAGCCGCAGACAACGGCTGGGGGCAGAGCGATCCGTCTTCGTTCAGTTTCACCTTAACACTCACAGTCGAAGTGTGGAGGGGACTGTAACCTAGAACAGAATGTGTATAGGTTTGAATCCCCAATTGAGCACCAAAACAGTTTCCTAGAGACAAGAAAAGTCATTTGGTTGGACAAGTCAGTGTTTAACCGTATGCCACTGTGTGGTTTATTTAGGCTACCTCTCATCACTGACAATGGTTTTTTGCAAAGAGAATGTAATCTGAATTGATTCAGCTCAGTATACGATATATTGTCTTAAATGACAGATAAAATCTGACTGTTAATGTTGCAGGGTAAATAAATAATGTAGAAAGTAAGTTTTAAGTATTACTTAAGTATTTTAAGATATGTAGACTAAGTCACTCTGAATAAGAGCATCTGTTAAGCAAATGTAGGCCTATTGTAACGCAATATTATGACATCCTGCCTTGTCGTGAGCACCCACACACAATCCTGAATAAGAAATAACTACCTATCTATATATTGTATTATCTTGTGAAGGGATGCGGCTTTCGATGACTAACTCCCATGCTCGATGTTTGACTCCACACACAGGGCTGCTGAAGGGGACAGTGCAGTCTGCGGGAAAAGAAGGAAACGAAGTGTGTGATTTTAAAGAAAAAAAAGCTGCTCTGCAAACCAGGCCGAGTGCAAAGGCCTCAGGTGAGGTACTTATAATAGGCCTTGTATTTAGAGCAGACTGCGGAACATCATTACAACCAGAAAGTAAACTCATTCATGCAAATTAGGGACGGCTTATCCAGTCGTGAAAGATTCTGGTGTAAGCTGTCCCGCCGTGTTTGTTGTACACGCCATACACACGGCTCCACCTGAAAGGTAGGCAGAGTTGTAGCGAAAGCGCTGAGTTCTGCGTAGGCGCAGCTGTTATTCATTTACTTAACTTGAACACAATTAAGCTTCCACGGATAATTGAGATAATAACGTAAGGAACACTGATCGCGCTAGCATGTGTCGTTTACACTCCAGGCTTCCTCTAAAATTCGCTGCGAGCTGTGCAGACCTTGGAAACGTCGACTGAACGGTTTAAATAACATTCGGCGTATTGCCGTTAAAGTAACGTTAGCAGTTTATAGCTACCCAACCAACCGTCACCTCGCTCGCTATGATGTCACCTTGCCGTAGATTACCATTGAATTTTTAATTTATTAATGTTGCATTTATTTAACATGTAATGTGTGACAATCAAATCAAGCAGAACATTAACGAAAATACAAAACAACTCATTCATGACATCATTTCCCGTCGGTGCATCCTTACTATATCTAGTTTCTCAAACTCTTCGCCTCTGTTTTAGTTCGTAACGTTAGGGTGTCAGACTTTAGTCTTTTAAAAGTCTTTTCAGAGCCTTGTCAAAGTCCTCTAGTGTATGGTCAGCATTAGCTGTAAGGTATACCGGATAATGAGGGAAAGTGTGTGCAGCCGAACGCGCCTCCGGGTGCGGCGCTTGCGGGGATCGTGGTGCGGAGTTTCAGAGCGCAGCTGCGCGGCCGGTGATGGACCGCAGCTGGACGCAGATTGCGCAATGCGTGCGCGTGTGCTCAGAGGACCGCCGTGTGCGCTGGCTTTTGCTCCGACCTCTGCTCGTAATTTCTCAATCAGCCACAATAATTTAGTCCGTTTTCCACTTTTTTTTTTTTTTGCTTTGAGCGAAATGATGGATTACGGCTGAAGACCGCACATGTGCCTGCCGCTCTAACTACGGTGTGCTTTTCATTTGAGGGAAATCTATCAACATCCATTATACGCGCTAATGAGCTGCTTGGACCAACGGCTGCAGCGGAGGTAGTCGGGACAATAACCAGGGTAACGGATTGGCATCCGGACCCTGAGATTTTTGACACTGCTATTCCAGGGAAGCAGGTGTGGTCCAGGCCAGCCCTCTGTGCCTGATTCTGGATTAGAGTCAAAGATGAACAGTGTGGAGCTGGGGTTAGGTATGGAGGTGGGCAAGGTGATCTCAGATGGGGACAAAATCAGAAGGTCCCCAGAGCCTCTGACTTTAGTTATGGTGGTGATGGCTTCCTATGTTTGGAAACCGTGCGTTCCAAACCAAACATTTCCGTGTTGAAAGCCCTTACCCCTGTGTGTAAACATCTGAGAAAAATGAAGAGCACGGCTTTTCAGCGTATTATACACACATACTGTATATACAAAAATATTAATATATACTCATAATTAATTTCTCCTTTTTAATCTTATTGCCCATTTACCCTCAAACCACATTCTAACTCATATGTTCATACTTCACAAAGTTCAGCTATGCATACAATGAATGTGGTGCATCTGAAGTTTTATTAAACCAGTTTGATGATGATGACGACGATGATGAAGATGATGATGATAATGAGCCTCATCATGCTGTCGTTCACTCGTTCAGCTGTGAGAAGGTGCCTCCTCTCAAATGCGTTTGGCAGATAAGAATAGCTGTACATTTGAACTGCAGTATAGAAAGTCCACTGCAGGTGGGCTGTGGGTTCACTGTGTAAATGCGTGCAGGTGGGAGATGGCACGTTTGCAGACTACAGCAGTCAACGTACCTGGAGAAACCCGGGCCCTCTGCACTGACACCTGGAAATGAGTCTGGACCAACCTGACTCAGAGGCAGTGCTGCTTTGAGGTATGTAAGCTCTGAGAATGACCTCGGCTTCCTCCGTTTTCAGATGGACACAGTTTGTGGGCAGGGAATGTGATTTACATTGATGTGCATGAAAACCAAGGGGATTGTCAGTATGCACTGATACTGTGAAGCTGATGAAGAGGCAGACAAACGATTCGTGGCTTAGCAGTGTGACTTATAACTGGAAGGCAACTGCTTCACATGCTATTGATGTGACTGTATCCTTGAGCAAGGCTCTTGAGATGAACTGTGAAACCCAGCTGTTTGAATTGATAATGCACAACAACCACCTTTTGGTAAAAGTGACTGATAGGAATATGAAGAACAATAATAACTGTATTAATGTAAAACAATCACTTGAAATAATACTTATAAATAAAAAGCCTGTGGTCTCTCTCAAAGGAACATATAAAGGAATGAAGACAGAAAAAATATTGTTCTCTGGGGAGCAACATCCTTATCCTTAGTGAGAGTTTGAATAACTTGAGTGGACTGCATTGTGAGAATAGTAGGGTATTCAAATGTTCTTTTGCCGTTCCAGAGTCTGTTAGGTGTTAAGCAACTTAGACTGGAAAGCTACTGAAGGTCATTGTATGTCTGTCATCTCATAAGAGTTCTCAGTCTTCAATTCTCTGGTACTGTGCTATTCTATTCCTGACGGAGCCTGAATGTTTTGCGTTTATTTGTTCATTCTTCATTCTTCAGCCAGAGTGACTAGCGTTTCTATGGTAGCAAAGCAAAACAGTATCTCTCATTACATTATTGTCATTTAGCAGATGCTCTTATCCAGAGTGACAGTGGGTTACAATTTTATCCATTTATACAGCTGGATATTTACTAAGGCAATTGTAGGTTAAGTACCTAGCCCAAGGGTACAACAGCAGTGTCCCAATGGGGAATCAAACCTTTTGGTTACAAGCCTTGCTCCTTACCGCTACACCGCACTGCGGTATTTTAGAAATACTGGAGGATAAGTTAATTGTTAAAAGTGCCATTCTGAGTGTTAGCCTTATTGCAGGCTTTATTTGAATTATATTTTTATCAAACAAATTTGAGGTATGTATGATAGCTTACTGCACAGATGTAATGTCTTAATGGGCATGTCTTAATGTGTCGGTATGAAATGCTGTGTCTGTGTTCAGTTCGGCTCTCTTAGATGTAGTCAGCTTGACTTTGTTATGTATAGCTTGTTTTCCACTCAGTCGGTTTGAATGAATTGCTTTGCTTGTGTTATAACTCAGGTCTTGTGATTTATTTTTAACACCTGTGCTTGTGGATGGAAAAACAGTCTTGCAACATACTTATCTGAAGGAAATAGTACCCTCACCCCAAGAAAAGAACTTAATACCCCAAGGGAACGCCAGCCTCATCTTGAGGGACTTAATATCTCAATGTAGTTTGATGTAGTGAAGGGAGGGTCAACCTTCATGAACCTTGATCGTCAACTGTCAGCTGTCAACTGGTACCAGTGAGTCACTGGTTTGAGCCAATCACAGTTTTCCGCACGCAGAGCACAGTGTCTTGATTCATTCATCCGAGCTCGCAGTGGCCCCCATCCGTACTGGCAGTCCCGAAACCTCTCTCTCCCATGCCTGGCTCGCTGTCCTGTTCTCCATCCTACCCTGGTCGCACGCTGCAGTCTTCTGCAGGGTGTGGGCAAGACTCTCCCTCTTTACTCTGCCAGCTTGCTTTCGTCTGATCTCGTCACACCACCTCCCTGTCGAAAGCACTGATCTGCCTCCGATCCAAAGGCCAAATTGATTACTGTGCATGAAATGTAACGCAGGTCAGCTCTGAAATGCAGCGACCCCCCCTGCGCAATCCCCACGCAAGACTCAATAAATCCACCTTTTATAAATGCCTCATTTTATGGTCACACTCCTCTGGCCAATAAGGGATGAAAGCAGATGTTTTTTGGAGCCGGGCCACCACAGGCACTTTACGAGGCGTTTAAGATTAGTTTGCTTTACGCGATGGCCTCTCCATTAAAGATAGCGTGATGTTGTTTGTTGGAGGGGCGTTCATCTCTCTCGGCGCTCGGAACAGTTCACCCCAGAGCTCGTCTGACTTGTGTTTTTGACCTTGCATAAGTGCAGTGGCCCAGATGTACCGGGGCCTAAGACGCAGGACGCCAAATTGATCTTAACAGATAAATTGCCGTGGAAATGCTTTGAATTCCCCTGAAACTTCAAAATACTTTTTTGTGTTCGCAACAGCTGTGTTGTGTGCACCGCGAGAAAAATACAGAGGAACCTTCCCAAAAAAAAATCCTGATCCAGAAATACAATCTGAGCAAAACACCCGTGATTTGTGTCCTTAGTCTTCCAAAAAAAGGATCAAATAACAACAGTTAAGGTTCAAATAACAAATGGCTGCAATATTTAAAAGAAAATGCTACGAGGACAACATTGCCAATTGTCCATTTCTGGTGTTACAAACTGAGTTGAAGTGATGTGGCTGTAGCGCTCAGGATTTGGGGCTTTTGCGGGTCAAACATTTTGTCCATCTTCGTTAAGTGGACAAAATCCCCTTGAAACCACAAAGACAACATTCTGGTCTTCCCATCTTCTAGGTGGTGTACAGCAGTATAGGGGCGGCAATGTGGCATAGCGGTAAGGAGCAGGGCTCATAACAGAAAGGTTTCTGGTTCAATTTTGCACACTTTTGTTGCACCCTTGGGTAAGGTACTTAATCCACAATTGCCTCAGTAAATATCCAGCTGTATAAATGGATAAAACTGTAACCTGTGTAACTCGCTCCGGATAAAACCATCTGCAAAATGACAAAGTAGTGATTATGGATATGGATATACAACCTGAGAGTTGCAAGTTCAAATCCTGGGAGTTACAGAGGAATCAGTGCTGTTGCACTCCTTAGCAAGCCAGCTAGAATGCCTTCAGTCTGCATCCAGCTGTATAAATGGATGCACACGGGTGAGTCTCCTTGATGAAGGCGTGTGAATATTTTCATTATTTATAATTATGATAACAATACGAGGCATTATGTAGGCTGGAGCTGTCCGCTGATCAGAAAGTACACAAAACACACAATAATGATGAGGGGCTAGGGAGGGAGGAGCGGGGAGCCTGGGATGATGGAGGCCAGATGAGTGTGCTGGAAAGACCCTGGGAGTTAAAGTCTGTCAGACGGCCAGAGAGTCTGGTTGTCTTTACCCTGGAGCAGTGGAGCACTCAGCTCAAAGCAGGGAGCCCAGCCCTGGACTTTCCTTTCCTTTTAATTAGTCTAACTAATTAGGCTATTGGAATGTGACAGGGCCTGCAAGCTCCCTTCCTAAGCCAAAAAACAAACCCTCACTCCGCTAACACACACCAAACTTTAAGATACATACACAAAGTTTTACAGATTTATAGGACTGTGTCCAATGCGGTGCGATTATTCATCGGCCTTGCTGACAAACTCTGTAGGTTTTAATTTGTAAGATTTTGAAAACTTTTTTTTTTTTTTTTGCCAGCTGTGCAAACCAAGGAAGCCATCGTGCTCTAAAGACAAACCTGGCCACAGTTGCTAGGCAACCTCTCAGCTGGCTAACCAAGTAACCAATTAAAACTGGGTGAGTCTCTCAGCCACACATGCCAGTGACACAGCGGGCCTGTTTGGAAGCATGCATTTCCTACTTTGTCCTCTACTGTTGTAGCAGCCAATCAGAAACTGGTTCTACAACATACACCTCCTACATCCAAAAACATATTTAATCATATGCATTTTTCCCAATAGCAAATTCTGAGACACATTACAGATGCTAGCTCAATGGCTGTGAGCTAATGAAAGACAGCTCTCCTATGAAATGAAATGCCAAGGGCTCATTAGCTAGTTTGGCAACTTTAGCAACAATGCAACACATCTTGCTGTCAAAGTGTCCCTATTCATGATAAAATGACAAAAGATAAAGCAGTTTTTGAAAATTTTCTCTGCATCAACAATTTTAACATTTCAGAATCCAGAGGAATTACCCAGAGCAGTCCATAATTATGAACTGAAAAATTGTTTGGAAAATGAAAAAGCTGTCATATCTGTGTCTAGCCTCAGCTGTCTTTATCTCTAGTGACACACAACCGCACAATTAATGCTTATTCCAGAGGCAATGCTACTGCCCTCAGTGCTACAACCTGCCAGTATGTGAGGTGTCAAAATGGAAAGTCAGCAGCCATGTATCTTCCCATCATTGAACCGCCCATCCTATCAGACATTCCCTTCTTTGTGTTCAGAATTTCAGTCTTCTCTTCGTCTTGCCTTCCTTTTTGGCCCATGTATTTACAGTTTGCAGCTGTAACATTCGACTACCATTGGCTTTCCCCTCCCTAGTTCAGAGGTCAAAGTTCACTTCCTTGGTTCGGCTGAATTGGACCACCAAAGGTCAAAGAGGATTAATTAGGGAATTCTCAAAGGCCTGATTGCTTTGTGGGGCATTGGAGTGACACAGGAAACACTGAATTCCTTTTTCCTTCAGGCACAGTGCAGCAGCCATACCAGGAAAAGCCTCATGTGTAATTCTAATGTCTTAGAATGGGCCACTTTTCCACTTTTAAAAGCAAGCATGATAATTGTGCTGGATCATCAGCCGCACTAGAGAGGGCCAAGGCCCTGCAGCACCTACACAAACAAAACACATGCCAGGATACCCCACACCCCCTCTATATTAAGAGTCCCCCATTATCTCCAACATGGAGGACAGCACAGATACGCAATAGCAACGGCCACTGTTATGTTTGTTCAGGTCATTTGAGCTTTCATCATTGCACTTGATGATGTGAGTGTATTTAACCAATCACTGCCAGCCTGGGAGGTGAAAAATGTCTTTTTCAGGATGGAAGGTGATCAAATCATGTAAAAATGTGAAAGGTAGCCATCCTTTGAATAATCTCGTCTACTCTTAGGCTAATTTCAGTATTTAGCGTTCACCTTTGATTTACCCTGATATTTAGCCAGCTCAAACACACGCTCACGGCTTGGCAGGGTTATGAAATAGCTGTTAGCTGGAAAGTTGGCTACAGATTTAGCTTGCTGTGAGTGACAGTAAGGGCCGCCCATTGTCTTGTCTTGTCTCCGGCCTTGAGTGAGAGCGCTGTCTGTGCCTGCCCTTGCGTTGAGATTGACAGTGTTTTGCACTCTGGTACACGCAGTGTGAGAGCAATCTCAGTCCTGTATACCCACCTCCCACTGTGCTTTGGATCCGCTCCTCATCAGCTGCCAACCTGGAACACCAAGACTCCAGCTCTAAACATGCCAGTCTGGGTCTTCCAATCACATCGCTGCACACCGAGGTGCATGATGGGATATGTAGTCCTCTCTGGGCACGGAGGCACACAGTGCACACAGTACCAGCTCCTTTAAATGTATTATTTTTGATTGAGTCATTGATTGAAAATTATTCTGCGATCAGGACAATAGGTCTGCTCAAAGTCCAGTGTGACTTTAGTTAGTAAACTCATTTATTAAGCATATGTTTCCTGTACATCTGTCCTGCACAGACGTAAGCCCATGAGCTGAGGGCCTCAATCTGCTACACAGTGTGCCTCCTGGTGGTGTGGTGGAGAAACGGCTCTGAAACAGTGATATTTCCCATCATGCTCCAGGTGTTGCTCCTCCTCCTCCTCATCATCACTTGCTGCATCTTCCAGTGCTGTGAGTCTCAGCTGCAGTGCTGACCAGCGATCTGGCCTGTGGGCCTGTGCTGTCATTTAATTCCGTTATTTCTGACAGGACCATCATGTGTCATCCAGTGTCACACTCATTTGCAAGAACAAAGGAATACAGATATGGAGAAGCACAAAGAAAAGGTTATCAGTAAAGAAAATGTCACTTTTATACTCCTTTTGGTGAAATAAAATAAAATCTCCCCTTGATTTGATATGCGATAACACAACCCAGGCCCTGAAGGACCATGATTCCTGGAGGTTTTACCACTGAACATCTCTCTAAGGCACTCACCTGTAGTGGCTTAATGGCAGTTATCAACCCTATGACCCTCTGGACATCTGTTAAGCAAATGAATGCTGTGATACGATAGAGACACATTAACTTTGGGACTGCTGAGGGTGATCATAACAGACAGGTGATACAGATTTAGCCCTGCTGAATACTCTCCCTCACTACACACACAGACCAGTCCCCGAGAGAAGAGGTATCAGGGCACACACATCATTAATGGAACAAGCTTCTGAAGAACCTCACCATACAGATGACAACGTTATATTAAAAATGGTATGAATAGAGATTTATTTTTTCATATGAACAGATGGTTTGATTTTCTTTTGTCTTTTTTTCTCATTTTATTTTACATCTATGACAATCTCGCAAAAAAAAATGTTCTATTATATTCCAAATATGGACATGGGGGAAAAAAGGGATTTATTGCTGAATGTTAAAATGGAAAAACACTTTCACTTAGTGGAGAACTTTTCAGTCGCTGCTCTGCCCATGCACCTGTCTGCCTGGCCCACAGCAACATGCAGGGGGTAGACACTCCTCAGCTGAAGCCTGGAGGAACCACAGAGCCCCCCTGGCCACAACTGCAAGAGACTCTAACAAGAAGGAGTGGCAAAGTTCATATTTACCCTAACTTGAGAAGCACTGTCTTCATTTGCATAATCCAAATATACAGAATCGGACACAGAAAAGGAAAAAAAAGATCTGAAGGAACAAATAAATAAAATCAGGATGAATTCTTTGAGCAGTGAGAGAAAACGAGTTGTGATCTATGAAATACAGCACCATGCCTTTAAGAAAGCAGTAGGTGCTTTTTTTTTGAAGATCTACTTCAGACAAGTTTGTTTTTTTTTCCATTGGATATATCACTGATTTCACTGAAAACAAAAGCAGTAAGTAATTTGTAATTATTATTGTGTCTTTACCTATACCAGCTAAAACGAGGTGCCAACTTATTCTTCATATGACTGAAATAACCTTTCTGGTCTTTCCATTTGTGAAGGAGATATTGTAGTACATTTTGTAATCTTGTATATATTAATCTCTTTTCAAATTTTTTATTGATAACCACTGGAAAAAGAAGTGATCAAGCAATGTGAAATTATGGATCAAAACTGAAAAAATGAAATGATGGAACAAATGTTTCAAATGTCTGATCAGTATGTGTAATACCTGATCGACACTGGAAATGTTTCTGTGGAGTATCTGTCCCTCTCTGTGCTGGTCTGAACCAGTGACACACACATAACAACCAATCAATGAAGACATAACAACCAATCAGTCAGCCAATGAACACACATCAGGAAATGCTTTTGGTATCAACCAAAACAAGAAAGGAAAGCACATTATGCTTTTGTGCAGAAAGGCAATTAAAGTCTGCATAATTACAGTGAATAGAAATGTACCAAGTATTTTGCAAGATATTGTTTCCTGTGACAATTGTAATAATAATAGTAATAATAATAATAATAGCTGCAGTATGCCGTAATGATGCGAGAACTAGGTTGTCCCGCAAACTGATGTTAGGATGCAAACTTAAACACACTGAAGATATCACTCAGAAGTCCACACACAATGGACTGTTGTCACCATACCTCAAAGAAAACAACGCATTATAACAGATCTAAATACAAAGTTTGCATATTTTGACATTTTATGACCTTTCTAAAATTTCACAGGCATTTTCTGTGCATCTGTGTGTGTCTGTATGTGTGTGTGTGTGTGTGTGTATGTGTTTGTGCATGTGATCCCCATCTTCTGCCATGAGTGTCAGAATAGAAATGCACGTTTGCTAGAAGACAAATAGATGTGCACAAGGGTAGATGTACACTTGGGCACAATGGATGTGCAGTAGGAGAGGAATAGCTGTGAGCTTTGAACAGACATGGTGCTTGGAGAGCAATGAAAATGCCCTGGGACACGAAGTGATGGGATGTAGGGACAGGAAGTGATGGGGTGTAGGGACAGGAAGTGATGGGGTGCTGGGACAGGAAGGGATGGGATACTGGGACAGGAAGAGATGGGGTGTAGGGACAGGAAGTGATGGGGTGTAGGGACAGGAAGTGATGGGATGCCGGGACAGGAAGTGATGGGATACTGGGACAGGAAGAGATGGGATGCTGGGACAGGAAGTGATGGGATACTGGGACAGGAAGAGATGGGATACTGGGACAGGAAGTGATGGGGTGTAGGGACAGGAAGAGATGGGGTGTAGGGACAGGAAGAGATGGGGTGTAGGGACAGGAAGTGATGGGGTGCTGGGACAGGAAGTGATGGGATGCTGGGACAGGAAGTGATGGGGTGTAGGGACAGGAAGTGATGGGGTGCTGGGACAGGAAGTGATGGGGTGTAGGGACAGGAAGTGATGGGGTGCTGGGACAGGAAGTGATGGGATGCCGGGACAGGAAGTGATGGGATGCTGGGACAGGAAGAGATGGGATGCTGGGACAGGAAGTGATGGGATGCTGGGACAGGAAGAGATGGGATACTGGGACACGAAGGGATGGGATGCTGGGACAGGAAGTGATGGGATGTAGGGACAGGAAGAGATGTGTACTGGGAATGTGCTGTTAGAGTAATGCGCATGTGGTCAGAAAAGGTGGAATGTTACCTTGGAAAGGGATGAAAATGACCTGAGAGTGTGACCTGGGAGGTGAATGACCTTGCACTGGAAGAGGCGTGGATGTGCACTGGGGTTGTGCAAAGGGAATAATGAATATTTGCTGAGAGATGACTGGATGGATGTGAGATGGGAGGGGAATAAAATGACCCGGGAGAGGAATGTATATGACAGAGGAGAGGAATGCAAATGACCTCGTGAGAGGAATACAGATTCTTGGTTCAGTGTGCCGGGGTGTGTGAAAGTCCTGAGACGCTGAGCGGCTTTGGGAGGCAGCCGCGGGAACAGGGCGGGGCCATGTGGGGTGTGGGGGGTGTAGGCCTCACTCTGAGGGTCCATCCTGACCTTCTCTGAACACTCTCCCTAAAGCTAAAGCGTGCTCACACCGGGACCTGCCTTTCAGGTGCTCACAGACAGCCTCACACGTGTGACATCAACCCCCTGTGCCACAGCACCCCTAGGCAATGAGGGTAACGCGCTTCCAGCCGAATGAGAACCCTCCCTTACGCAGCCCTCAGCTCACACACCACACCTCCGTACAGATCCCCCCTCGAATCCACGGGTCATAAAACAAAATGAGCTGGCTGGCGTGACGCACCGTAAGCACACAGGCTTCTATCCCCGGCGGAGGGGAAACAGGGACCCCCATTGCATTTGTTCATTTCCTGTCAGGAAAGGAAAAAAAAAATGCGAGAAGCACATCTTGCAAATCAAACCCATGTAAACATACACCTTATGCAGAAGTGGCTAATATCGCATGGTGTGTGGAAAATGTCACAGGTCGCATGGGGCGAGATCCCACAGAACCAAACCTGAAGAAAAGAAAAAGGAAAAAAACAAGGAAGAAGAGGAAAAGGAGGAGTAATGTGTGTATAAAAATGAGGGGTCCATATAAGAAAGGCTACAAAAAACTCAACTGGATCTCTGGCATCGGCATACAGCAAAAGGCACCACAATATTATTCTATTTTTTTTTTTAGTTGTGAAAAAATTGGCACGTCTTTTTTTCTTTTTTTTTTACTTTATGCTGTAAATCAAAATGTACATATAAATAGAGTTTACCTATAAAAAAGTCTTTGCTGTTAGCTAGTAGACAACTTTTGCTAAAATGAAAATAAATATTTCATTTGTTTAGAATATCTGTCTGTTATATAAAATAAAAATATTTCTTAGAGGTGCAGGTCTATAGTATATTGTTTTTTTTTCTGTTTTTGTTTTTCGTTTCGTCTGTTTGGTGGGCGGGGTCGGGTCGGGGTGGGAGGGGGTTGGGGGTGGGGGCGGGATTGTCTCAGCGGGGCACGGCGTCGTGTTTGGACCGTGAGTGTGCGGCTCGGGTCTGAGAGTTCCCGCGTGCGGCGTGCCGACCCGGCGGCTGGTACGTCCGACTGTTGGCCGGCCGGCACACGGTGACGGGCTCGGCGCTCATGTTCTGCATACTGAGGAAGGGCGTGCTCTCCCCCTCCTCCTCCTCGTCCTCCTCCTCCGACTCGCTGTCCGACAGGTAGCCCCGCAGGCCGCAGCCCCGCCCCTCGCCCGCCCGGGGCGAGGACCGCCCGTCCAGCCGGGACCGCCGCCAGCGCCGGCCGCCGCCGCACGCGCTTCTCTTTGGTTGCTCCAGCGAGGAGAGGCACTCCTGCGTGGTCTCGTAGGCCTCGTCGTCCGGCAGCCGGTAGGGGCTGCAGGGCAGGCTGCCGGTGCTGTCGCTCAGGTAGGCGCGCCGCCGCTGCTGCCGGTACACCTGCGCGTCCTGCAGCGGCACCTGGTAGCGCCGCAGCAGCGGCTGGTCGTCCTCCGGGCGGTAGGGGGCGTGGGCGGCCGGAGGCAGGGACATGGCGTGGCTGGCGTTGGGAGACGTGATCTGGAAGGTAGGCACCTGTGCGGGCAGTGAGTAGTGGAAGTCCACGGGCGACAGGCGGGCAGGCGTCGTCAGCGCAGACACATACCTGCGCGGGAGAAGGCGGGGTCACCCGAAACAGGGGGGCGTGTCAAACTCCCTTCCTGGAGGGCTGTGTGTGTGTTGTTTTTTTTTTTTGCTCCGAAACAAATCCTCTGGCTATGAGTCACCCACATGGAAGCATGGCAGACATATTCACACAGGTACGCACAGCAAAGAGCTGAAAAAACACTCGGCGTTGATGGATTGTTCACAGCAACCGTGAGAGTGAATATGAAACGAATCTACAAATTAAGCAATTAAGAGCTGAGGCTGGAGAGAGCAAACGGCACACACACGGCCCTCTGGGAATGCAGTTTGACACCCCTGACCCAAAACAACATCAGTCAGTGGGGCTGTGGGGCTCCCTCCATTCCAGCCCGACAGGACCCCACAAGCCCCCCACAGTTACGGGGTCACTGCATGCAGTGTGAGCAGGAAGTGTGGAGTGTGTTACTCTGCAATGCTGTGCTCCCACAAACAGAGAGACCCCCCTCCCACTTCAACGCCCAGCCCCCAAACCCCACCCCTCACAACCCCCTCTCTCTCCCCCACCCACTCTATGGCACTGAGAAAGTTTAAATGTACACAATAAAAACTCGCCATTCAAAAGGTTCAATAGCAAAAACTACAAAATGATCACCGCAACAGGTTACTGATATTCTACAGTATAGGTAAATGTCTACCGTGTCTAGATTTCCTCATTCCTCCTGATGTGTATGTGGAGTTTTTTAGCCTGTATGAAATTGTTTGGACTAAATAGTCTCATACTGAAGCTCATGACTGAAAAGAGTTAAATTAGAGCTTTGCAGTGTTTCCAAAAAGTGCTAATCTGACAGCTGTGGTGAACGGAACCACGTCCCGATCAGGGTTCTGCTGGTGTTCTCTCCGTATTTCTCATTGGATGGAGAAAAGGACCTTGCAGTGGATTGTGGGAGTTCTTCTACAGTGCACCCAGCAGCTTCAGGCTGCAGCCATGACAGATCACATGGGCTGTTAACATAGACCTTTCCACAGAAATGGGGCTCAGAACCCGTGGTTGTGGGTTTGAATCCTGGCTGTGGCAATGTTGCTGAAACCTCCCTGCTTTAGCTGTTTCAGTACAATATCCAGCAGCACAAGTAGAATGCATGAAAGCTATATGATTCACTCCCGGTGAGGGCGGTCTGCCTTCCGAATAATCACATGTAATATACCCCCTGGCAGACAAGCTACTAAAAGAAAACCAAGCACATATTTGCCATTGAATCTTTCAAACCAGCTTTAACCGGATCTCAATCCGGTGAATAACACTGTGCTTTTAAGGTGTACACTTAAAGGCGCGCAGCGCTGTAGCGGACGGTCCTGGGGGGGGAGTGTCCCACCTTTCGCTGCACGGAGAGTCCCCCAGCGAGTCGAAGGAGTCCCTGTAGGGCGGGGCGGGGCGGTGGGGCTCAGTAACGCCGCAGTGTGCCGCACGCCTGGCTCGCGCCTCCACGCACGCAGGACTGTTGCATTTACTGGTCCCCACCGAGGACGAGGACCGCGCACACGAGCGCGAGTCTGACAGCCCGCCGCTGCCCGTCCGGTCCAGGCTCCACGTGCGGCCCTCGTGTCTGCGGGGGGGGGTGGGGTGGGGGGAGAGAGCGAGAGCGCCGTTACACCTGCGGGTCATGGAGTCAAATCCCAGGACGGGACGCGGGAGAAGCGTGACTGAATCTAGATCAGCTCTGGTGATGGGAGAGGAGGGGAAAAAATGAAACCCAAGCGACCGGAATACCGGGCACACACTGAAATGAACATACACACCCAGGTATCTTTCCTGTTTTTATGAAATCTAAATAGACCTGATCCTTTTTCTCAACTGTACGGGTCCTTGAGGTGAACATGCAATTGCTTATTGCCAGCATTGTGTGCCTCTCTCCAACGCCTCTGAGAAAATATGGTTTAAATATGGTTTAGGCCAGGGGTGTCCAAACCTCTCCTGGAGGGCCACTTGTCCTGCATGTTTTAGATCTCTCCCTGCTCCAACACAGCTGATTCAAATGATCAGTTTGTTATTCAGCAGGTTCAGGAGTTCATAACGAGTTGATCATTTGAATCACCTGTGTTGGAGCAGGGAGAGACAAGTGGCCCTCCAGGAGAGGTTTGGACACCCCTGGTTTAGGCTCTGAGCTCCCTGAATAGCAGCAAGGTGTGCTGGGATATGCTAACGTGGCATGCATCTGTGCAGAACAGCATAAACTGTGTACATATGGACAGAAGTACAGGCTGACTATTCGCGGGTAGAAGCCCATTGTAGGTAGGTCTGAAGCACTTCTGAAAGACTGGGGGATTGTAATTCAAATGCAATAGCATTTTTCCCAACATTTTTCCAACATTTTGACACAGGCTGTGCGGGAGCGTGCCTTGCTCAGGCCGCAATGGTTTTGCTGAGGATAGACTGCTCCCCTTGGTAAGCCTTAATCAGTCAGCCCCAACTTCAGCCTGTTTTGTCCTGGTATGTACACACTGCATTCCACTTTGTTTTGCTGGACTCGCTGTGGTGCAGAGACACCCCTGTGTTGGGTAAGTATGCGTCTTAATTAAGTAATTACATGTCTTAATTTCTGGTCTGGCATTACCTCATATGTCCTGTGATTATTGTTGCTTGCAGGTCCCTGTAACAGATGGTGTAATGCATGGTAGGTGTGTTACGCAAGTGCGCTACAGATGGAAAAATTTAGTTCGGACAACTGAGCCATTCTCTGAAAAAAGCAGTCCATACTCTAACTTATGATGTGTACCAAACCTGTGACCTAACTGGATTCTGATTTGACACAATAAAAATCATATTACGGACCCAAGTGTGAAAGCTGGAAAGAGAAGGCACATGGGAGAAAGATAAATTATCTCAGAGTGTTACGACTGCGAGAAGCTATGCGTTTGTGTAGTCCGCTCTGTATATGTGCAGGTCTCTCTCCTCTGCAGATGCTAAAACATAAATCTCTCAAAATAAAGAAAAAAAATCAAATATATAACAAATAAATAAATCAAATATATAACAAATAAAATAAATCAGTGAGTTGTGTCCACAGCCAGCAGGTGGCGCTCCTCAAATTGCATTGACTCTACAGAGCCACTTTGAGGACAACTCCGGTCAAAATTCCTAATGATACGTTTCAGGATAAGGTCCCTGTGCTTACATGCACATTGCGAATTGTGACCTGCCTTCTGTAAGCTTAGAACTCACCCTCCAATAAAACTGCAGCACACATAATTAAACTGTCACCATGCACAGGCCAAACATTGATACATGCCTAAGTATTTTTTTTTCTCTCTGCAAGCTATCCGTGGGAAAAAGAAAATGTTTGCGGATTCTTAAAATTTCCTTTAATGAAAGAAGCCGTAGGGCAGTAAGGCCATCTTGCACCTTTAACTGGAGGACCAGGGTTGTGTCCTAGGCTTACAGGACATGGTACAGAATGCTGAATTGTGTATGTCAGCAACTGATGCAGATATTAAAATGTAACAATTTTAATTTTTATGCTGAGGTTCTCCTTTAACTGACTGACAGGGAAGGTTGGTGAACTGGTTGTTTCATGACATTAAATGTCTGATGTGATCAGTCTTGTGAAAGGACAGCATACTGAAAATGTAAACTGGGCGGCAGTGTAGCATTGTGGTTAAGGAACAGGACTCGTAACCGAAAGGTTGCCGGTTCAATCCCCGCTGGGACACTGCTGCTGTACCCTTGGGCAAGGTACTTAACCCACAGTTGCCTCAGTAAATATCCAGCTGTATAAATGGATAACATTGGAAAGAACTGTAACCTATGTAAGTCGCTTTGGATAAAAGCGTCTGCCAAATGAATAAATGTAAATGTAAACTCCTTAAATATCAAGCTTTGTACTGAGGACTAAAACAACATGGTAAAATATAAACAGAGTCACTGCAGGAGATCCGCGGGAGGATAGACCGTTTCTGCCTGTAGTACAGTCAGGTCTCTGACTACATCCCAGGCTCCTCTGACAGGTGGATTTGGCTGAGACTGATTGGGAGTGGGTGGAGTTACATGTGACCAGGGTGGATTGGAGATTCCCTATTTCTGAAGGTGTAGACGGGGCTAACTGTAACTAAGTGTGTGATGTTTTCCTGTGATTGGATGGGTGTGTGATGTCACTTATAATTGGAGATGGGGTGGATGGGGTTAAATGTGTGCAATGTCACCTGCAGTTGTAGGGGTGGGAGGAGTTTTAGACAAATGTTAGTTTTGTGTTGTCACCTATGCCTGGGGTGTGGGTGGAGTTACCTGTTGCTGGACACGTGTGTAGTATCACCCATAGCTGAAGGAGTAGGCGGGGTTTTGCTGTGATTTGAGGAGTGCCTTATGTCACTCGTGAGCGCAGTTACCTGTGATTGGATGAGTGGGCAGGGGTTGACGAATGGTGGGATCTGGAGGATGCTCGACTGCCGGGAAAGGAGGTCTCTGCTGTGTGCCTGATGACTCGCTCGGTGGCCGGGACGTTCTTCGAGATGTACTGCAACGGAGACAGCTGTATAACGGGGGAGGTTCGTAAGGACAGCGGACACAGGTGCCGGTATCCCTCAGGACTGCATTTCACAGAGAGCTTAGGGCCTGTTTTGCAAGTGTCATCCTTACAGAGGATTGTGGGTAATGTAGTGTTTCTCAAACATGGTCCTGGAGATCTCCTGCCTATTCTGGTTATCATTCCACTAGTACTATGAGAAGATAATGTTTGACTCAGCTGTTGAATGAGTTCAGATCTTAAATTTTACATCTCTACATTTGTTTACATTCAAGTAATATTAATTTGGCCCTAGGCCTGAAGCTGCTATACAACAGTGAATCCCCTGGACAAATTTTGAGTAGCACTAATGTGGCCCTCCTCGCAGAGAGGATTATGGGTAATGTAGGCCCTGATTCACATTGAACTTGCAGCCTCTGAATTTCAATGAGACATCACTCCACACCGCTTCCTCATACTGGCGACAGAGTCAGAAACAAACAGCAACCGGGAGACACATTGCTGTCTAAGGCAGCTGAGGTAGGAACGGGCACAGAAAATTTGAATGATTTATAGAATGAGGAGTAGTTTTTGCACCACATCTGAGACTGTGTGTGCAGTTAACGCCGTCGGCCCCCTGGGGCTGTGCGTAACCTCGTGGCAGGTTTTCAAACCTAAAAGGTGTTTAATACGATGTCGTGCGAGCCCCCGTCACTGCCTAACTGTGGCTGTGTTTGGAACGTGACTGGACACATTCCACACAGCTGTAGTAAATGGCAGCATTTCCTTCCCCAAAATCCTTTCCTTCCTTTTGCAATGACTATCAGAATAGCCACTGGTAAATAACATCCAATCAATAAATCAATCAGTCAATCAAGCAATTAGTCAACCTGTAAATCTGTCTATCAACCAGCCAACCAAAAACTCACATCTACCATAGGGATCTCCTCCGGGCCCGGTCCCGGGTGGTTGGGTCCGTTGGCCAGGGTTCGAGTGGGGTGATCAGCACACATGTTCTGACGCAGGTGGCTGTGCATTTTCTTCCTCTGTTTCCTGGAGAGAGAGAGCTCTGCTGTGACCCCCATGGGGAGGAGGGGGAGAGGAGACTCCTGCTCTGTCGGTCATGTGATTCAGGAGCCAATGCAGTTTAAGAGTCTACTTACAGAGAACGTTCAAACTGCAGCCTGAACTTCACTTCAGCTCTCTGCTGTCAACGGCCTGAATTGCTATCAGTGCATCACACAAACAGTTTTCAGACATGCGATATGCTCTGAATAGCTCTGCATACAACGCATTAGCCCTTGCAGAACAATTATGAGCAGTGTGGCATAGCGGCAAGAAGTAGGGGTTATAGTAACCCAGAGGTTGCCAGGTTGATTCCCAGGTGGGGCAATGCTGTTGTACCCTTGAACAGGCTGCCTAACCTGAATTGCTTCAGGAAACACCCAGCTGTGTAAGTTGATGGTATGTAGCGCGTATGGGTGTCTGCTGAAAGCTAAAAAGGATAAATCTTCCCTGGTCCCCTGGTTACTGTGTGGCTGTGTGTAATGCACAGTGTGAAATCATGACTTCATGTCAGCTTTGGGATGGGTGTGGAGGAGAGCCTGATCAGGGATCAGTGATTTCACAGCTGCTCTGACACTCTGCAGCGGCTTTAGCCTCAGCATGCAAGGCCAAATGCTCTCACTGATGAGAACAAGGAGGCGGGAACTGTGTGTGTGTGTGTGTGTGTGTGTGTGTGTGTGAGTGTGTGTGTGTGTGCGTGTGTGTGTGTGAGTGTGTGTGTGTGTGTATGTGTGTACGTGTGTGCGTGTGTGCGTGTGTGCGTGTGTGCGTGTGTGTGTGTGAGTGTGTGTGTGTGTGAGTCTGTGAGTGTGTGTGTGTGTGTGTGTGAGTCTGTGTGAGTGTGTGTGTGAGTGTGTGTGTGTGTGTGTGTGTGTGTGTGTGTGTGTGTGTGTGTGAGTGTGAGTGAGTGTGTGTGTGTGTGTGTGTGAGTGTGTGTGTGTAGGTGTGTGTGTGTGTGTGTGTGAGTGTGTGTGTGTGTGTGTGTGTGTGTGTGTGAGTGTGTGAGTGTGTGTGTGTGTGTGTGTGTTTGTGAGTGTCTTCCACGGCTTTAGCTCCAGTATGTGAGGCTGACTGTTTTCACTTCAGAAGCTTTGAGAAGAGAGATGTAGGGACACATCAGGACACATGTGTTAGCGTGTGGGTGTGTGCGTGTAAGGCTAACCCTGCGTGTGAAAGCTGAGAAAGGTTTTGTCTGATCAACAGTCAGGAAACATCCTTCTGTATCTGTGGAAAATCCAAACTTTTCTGTTTGTGCAAAGCCAGGCAAGCTGAGGCAGAGACACAGAAGCATCCCGACCGGATATACTGCGTCTTATTTATTTAGCAGATTCCCCTCATTCAGGGCAATTTATGCAGCTCTCAGCTTACACGCCATCAGTTTATACCACTGGATATTTATCAAAGCAATCTGTATCCAAGTTCATTCATCCAGTGTACAACAGCACTACTGCACACGGGACTCAAACCAACAACCTTCTGGTTACCTGACCATCACCCTGACCATTACACCACAGCTGAGACAGCAGTTGAGTTGAGGCAGAGGAGTGATAAATAAATATTTTGAATTACACCTAAATATTTACATTTCCACACATTTCAGCAAAGGAAAGATGAAGAAAAACTACAAATTGTTCTGGTAGAGGAAAACGCTGCAGCTTTAGCAGCATGATACATATCTGAGTGCCACATCATGAGAGACAATGGGCAGGAAGCATCTGCACAGTAACTGTAAAAATGTAAATAAACGTACTGTATGTATGTGTGTTTCTGTATGTGTATAATGTGTGTGCGCACATATTTTTCAGTTCATTGCAGTTGTAGTTGTAGTTGTGTGAAAATTTCTTTGGTGACACTGTGCACCTGTGTGGTCATGCTGATAAAGCTAGCTTGATTCTGAATTTGACTCACTTGGTCTTGCAGTAGGCCACCACGCACACGATGCCCACCACCAGCAGTGCCACGCAGATGCCCGTGATTGTCAGAACCCTCCTCTGGTAGAGCTCCTCCGCCTCTGTGGAGGGCAACACACAAAAACACGCCCTCAGCGCCTCTCCCTCGGATCCCAACCCCTCCACCAGCACCCCCATCACCACGCCCCCCCCCCCCGCCACCCCACACACACACCCCCACCTGCACTGACCCTCTCGCTCTCAGCCTAACTCCCAGGCCCTCTCTCTCAGAGCATGATCAGGCTGACGGGCTGTGTGGGACAGATGTTCTGGCAGCGACCCGGAGAGGGGCAGCTGGGGCGTGCCTGGCTCCCGCTCTGAGCCCTCCGGCAGGACAGGTCTCGCTCTAGTGAGCGGAAAAACACCGCCCCTCCCTCCCCGTCCTGACTGACCGCTCCCTCAGGGGTGACACCCCGAAATGTGGGGGTTCCATACCTCTCGCATTGAACAGCAAACACCGAACAGCCTCCATTTGTCTTGTACAGTGGGCTTGGCATGGAAAATTGCTTTCTAATAAAGTATAGTCTTTTTCTTCTAATTATTAAGAAATTACAAAGGCAGCATATATAATGGTTCATGTTTTAATCTTGCCCTTCTGCCCTCTTAAACGAAAAACAACTGCTAATGATAATGGCTCTCTCTCTCTCTCTCTCTCTCTCTCTCTCTCTCTCTCTCTCTCTCTCTCTCTCCCTCTCTCTCCCTCTCTCTCCCCTTCTCTCTCTCCCTCTCTCTCTCCCTCTCTCCCTCTCTCCCTCCCTCTCCCTCTCTCCCTCTCTCTCTCCCTCACCCGGTGTCTTAGAGCATCATGCTGCGCAGAGTCACTGATGTTTAAATCCTCTCTGTGGCTCCGCCCCTTCAACATGCTGCATCACGCGATGCTCACGCCTCAGCCTGAATCAGTGAATCTGCGCAGCACCTGCACTCCGTCTGCGCAGTGTCTGCGCAGCACCTGCACCCCGTCTGCGCAGCACCTGCACTCCGTCTGCGCAGCATGGTGTCCTGAGCCTGCAGGCGCCTGCAGGAGGACCTCACCGTGTCTCCATTAACGTTTAAACTGCAGAGAACATCTTTCACACACTGCACACGCTCCCCGCTCCCTCCAGCCGCCTCTCTCCCTCTTACAGGGGGTCAGTAAGCTTCAGATGTTAGTCTGAGTGAACATTACGAAATGTGTGATGGGAAAAGGTCAGAGGTGTAGCTGGGTGCAGACTGCTGCTGTGGAGTGGGGTTAAAACGATGCCCACGATGGTTCTAAAACCCTCTGTTTAAGGAGATATGTTTCTCCTTTGTGTGGAAGAGGGGCAGTGTCTCAGCAGTACAAGAGTATAAAACTCTGATAACGCTAGCGCTAATGAGGACACAGCGGCATTAGCTTTAAATCCCGACCGGCTCAAACCGCAGAACACATTGACCCGGTGCTCTTATTTCACGGACACCTCGACTGATCACTGAGAGGGTGTCAGAGCGAGTCTCCTGAGATCCAGTGTGTACACGCGCTTCTGGATCCAGCATCGGCTCTTACTTTCTCTCTCAGCCATTTACTCGGCTTTGGATTGCAGCCGATGACGGCACACATACCACATGCTCAAACGCTTCACATTTTGAGAAAACTCCAATGCAAATGTAAAGCTGTTGATTAAGTAACTGGACTAATCAAGCCCTGGTAAAAACAGTGTACACATCAGCTCTCCAGCAACTGATTTTGACACCCCAGCTTCCCTGAACAAATCCTAACACACCCCTGTCTCCCATTGGCTCTGTGGCCCAAAAGCTTCTCCATTCCCAGTGTACTATTCATATTAAATTCAGACCGTGAAAGGCCCAGCAGCAGGGCTAAGGACCACACCACTGACCCGATGAAAAGCATCGGCCTCATATTTCTGCTCTAATGTTGACATCATAACAGAGGTGTTCATGACACAAACGCCCAGGTCAGTGTTCTGCAGTTTTGGCTGTTTAAATTTCAAATATATTTTGGCATTTTAAAATTCAAGGGCTGGGAGTGTGGTGTTATATAATATAAAAACATTCTTACTGCATGCAGTCATGTACAGTAAAATTAAACAAAAGATAAAATTAAAGCAAATGCAACTAAGAGAAAAAGTTATATTTCTCCCTTGGAAATGTTCCTGTGAGGATAGGAGGTGTGGTATTATCTGGGCAAAGGCCAAGAGAGCACAGCACCGATGGACTTCAGATCCATTGTAGACCAAACTGGGAGGAGGGGCCAGAGGTGAAGGTTGTGCTGCTAGTGTGTGGGGCTTGTAGGAGGAGAAGGGGCCAGAATATGGGCTGTGCCAATGAGAAGCAGGGCCTGTTGGAGGAGGGGCCTACGGAAGCTGAGCTCAGAGGAGAGGGTGCCAGTACTGGACGATGTTGTGAGTCTGGCAGCCTCCCTGACTTTGGCTTACAGTCAACATGAAGTGTATACTGTACAGTACCCTCCCAGGAAATATGGCTCAGTTCCCCTTACATACACACCCCTCTGCCAAGCCTACTGGGGGTCACAGGAACTTTCCACATGGAGAGAAATGTAAAACAAAAAAAGTATTATCATCTAGTAGAAATAATTAATTACATAATCACTTCAAATGGAGCAAGGCATGCAATGATGCTTTCAAGGAAATATCAACATAAAAACATATTCGTGTCCAGTTTTTAACCCATGATCCTTTGGCGCAGAGGAGCATCAGAGACAGGACATTCAGACACAGAACACAGAAAGGTGAGAAGCACCTGAAGAAGGAATGGGGGGGGGGGGGGGGCAAAGGTAAGGCTGGAATTGCATGCTTGTTACATGAGAGAAACAGCAGGGGGAGTAAGAGAAGGGCAAACCTCCACAGAACTTTCCCTAAACAGCACTCATTTGCTTTTTCCATTGAAATGGTCTGGAAAAGGCTGGACTGCACCCTGTCAATCAAACCCCAACAACCAATACGCTACAGTACAGCACAAGCACCGCCCACAAACCCCGCCCACTTCCTGATAACCTCTGTATACACAGACAAACAGTACGGCACCAGTTCTGGCATCACATAGGGCTTTCCCCTGTACCCTAACCTGTCTCAATGAGCAGGTATTTCTAGCAACAAGTCCTAAGCAATGTGCAGTCTACATTTAGTGAGAAACATGTTCAACAATTAAGGTCCTCTAGTTAAGAGGATTCATAAGGTGAATAAAATGTGTGTGTGTGTGTGTGTGTGTGTGTCTGTGGTTTCATAGTTGTGTGTAGCCATGCAGAGGTTGGCAAAGACTATGCTGTATTAAAACTGCCTAGAATATTTTTAGTATTTAGTAATTTTGCGTTTTAACTACCATCAAAGTTAACAGCATGCCAGTGTAAACCCAAACAATCCAAAGACATCATACTTTGTATAGTGGTAACACTGTCCCAGATAATACTCCATCAATCCAAAGAAATCATACCCACTTCCAAGTAAGCAGTATCCCAGTGAAAATTCTCTTGGTCAAATGAGATCGCAGTCACTACCATGTTAACTCTATCCCAGTGTAAACTCTCAATTACAATGTTAACACTATGCCAGTATTAAGTCATAGTCCAATATAATTGCATGCAGCTTGGGCAACCCAGAGTCTATTCGGACACACCCCAGACACCCCACCCGACCCCCTCTACACCCCAATAACGAATGCTGCAAAGAAAAACCTGGGTGTTTAAAGAAGGGGGCTCCTTGCCAGTAGCAGTGTGTTCAGTGGGGTGAATCATTCAATGATCAACAGATGAAATGATTTAGTTGTTAATGTCAGTACAGCTTCTCAAAGGAGTGGGAAAACAGAAAAAAGCACATGTAAATTTCATGAATCAAAAAACTTTTCATACCCATAAATCCAATTCCAAGGTGCGCTGCCAATGTAGAAAGTTGCAAAAAGAAAGAAAAACAATGCAGTTTCAGAGAGAGGTATTCCAACACATAAAAACAACTCTGTGTGTGTGTGTGTGACTAGTGCACGATCTTCAAGACACACTGCCACAAGTGAACAACGCTGACAGACACCATTGCTCACTTTCTCCACACAAGCATGAGAGAGTGAGAGCAGCAAGCACCAGGGCATGCATTAGCAAGACAGAAACGACAGTTAGCGCAACATTTCCTACAGCTGATTTACCAGTTACCATGCCATCAGTTCTGTTACTGCTAAACACAGTAACTGTCAAAACCAGCATAGCTGGTGAGGCTGACGCTGAGACCTTATCATCTTATCTTAGACAGCTAGTTCAGCTGACATATCTGGGATCGTTTATGGATTTTATCTGGAACACTGCAACGTATGAGGACATGACATTATTATTACTGCATAAGATTTATTTTTATAGATCATAAAAATGACAAGATCAGCATTTAATGTCTGACTATCTTCAAATGCACAACTTACACAAGCACATGGGAATTTTGATGAGGCATGGTTAATGGTTAATACTGTCCATGTACAGTATATTAAAAAAAAACTTGGATATGGAAATCCTTGCTTATATGCCATAAAAACATAAAAATATTAATTTTCTCATTGCAAATGGTCAGACATGAGAAATTAATATTTAAGTTTTGCTACTGATAAATGCACCAGATTGTTCAACATATGAAATCTGAAAAACCCTTATCCTTAATTTCGAGCAAACAGATAATTTTAACATTTTTTTTTTGTTTTTATTTCTAATGAGACATTTGATTATAAGCTCCATTTAGCCCCTAAGACACCATATAGACACTATATATCTACCAGTATGTGTACTCAGAATGTACTACATGTAAGATGATATATACACTCCTCAGGCTCAACACACACCGTATTTAACACACAAGCATGTAGCAGATTTACACGTAGTTCACTTGTAGAATCTCAAACCAGCAAAATATGAAGTAAATGTCTCAGTCTTAGACTGATCTTACTCATCAGTGCAGCTGCAGAAGGTCCATGAGTAATCTTCAACATCCCATAATATTCCAAAAAAAAATTGGTGCCAAAACATGAAAGAATCCACAAAAAAGGGATCTCAAGGGGAAGAGGGACCTCAGCAAAGACATATAACAATGGGCTAACTGCACAGAGCCCTAGCAGATCTTCTTTGGATGATGATGTAGGTAGCACACAGCTGCATCCTAAAATGCACCCCCATGAGTAAGTGGACGTCTTGAACTTTATAATGTTGCTTGGTGCTTCAGCACCGGTTTGTTCCTGCATGCCGCCAATTCCCCAAACACACTGAAAAACCATAAGTGGCCCTGAACCCTCTGTCTGTAAGCACGCACCTAGTGTTCTGAGAAGTCTTCGCTAATTGTTTGCAGACCCCTTCGCTTTCTCGTTCTTCCTTTTTATTTTTGGAATCTCAATTTGAAAAAAGGAAGGACTGCAATGGATTCTAAGAACAGGAACAATGAAATAGCATAGCATATTAAAAAACAAAACAAAAACTCCAATGAGGGCAGTGGTGGTGGGTTAATTACAAAAAAGTTTGGAGTCTGCATCTCAGTGAAGAGTGGAGAAGCCACGCTCCTTGTGGGCCGTGGGGTCGGCTGGCTGCTGTTGTACCTCAGAGATTAAATCTCTTATTTGGATGAAATGTCAGCTCTGTTTGGTTTACAGGTGTAAACTGGTAGCTGCATGGACATTTAGGCCTTTCACCAGAGGTCTATCCTGCGCCACTGCTTAGAGCAGAAGGACTGAAACACCAGGTCAGCGAGAACAAGGGAACATCAGGCCATGAGCTGTGTCTCTGCTGGCTGTTACACACATTACATTAAATTTACATTATTGGCATTTAGGAGAAGTTCCATCCAGAGCCACTTATATAGGTTACAATTTTTACATGTTATCTGTTTATATAGCTGGATATTTACTGAGGCAATTGTGGGTTAAGTACCTCGCCCAAGAGTACAACGGCAGTGCCCCCATGGGGAATTGAACTGGCAACCTTTTGGTTTACGAGTCCTGCTCCTTACCACTATGCTACACTGCCACCACACACAGCAGGCTGAGGGCACAGAGGTTGAAGGAAAACAGCGCTGACTGCTGCTGTTGCTGAATATCCGCTTTTCACCATCATACCTGCAGCTCGTGTTTGAGAGGGGTCATGTTCCCCGGGGCTCGGTGAGCAAAGCACACAGGATACACAGTCAGGGGTCACCTGGGCGCAGGTGGGAAACCCCCACTGCAAAGAGTGACCCGCTCAATGGGGAGAACGGGCAGGGGCGCCCACAAGAGGTTAAACTCTGAAATCTGGGCAGCAACAGCAAATGGCAAATGTAAAACAGCAGTCCCCTCTGGAGGACCGCAGGAAACGCGTTTTCCGCAGGTTTTTTCCCTCGGTGGAGCAGTGGACGGTGCAGGAGCGGGGAAAGCTGGCTCTGTCTGACTCAGTCCCCCTCTCACAGCCAATATGCTGAACATGCTCTGCAGCAAATCCCTGCTGTTGTCATGACAACACGCTGCTGGCAGCTCAGCTGACTGTGGTCGAGCGTTGCAGGTTTCTTGGGGGAAGTGGGCTGGGGGGGGCGTACCCCCAGTACTAATAACCGGCTATTCACCGACACTAATGTGTCTATGCACTGCGTGGAACTGTACCTACACCTGTCTGCCATTTTTTGAAGCAACCACAGATCTATGCCCTTTTCCTGAAATTGACTGACAGCTTAGAGCTACCCTAGCTGTAGTGACATCACTGGCAGTTTGAAAAGTGGGAGGGGTGGGGAAAGTGTGTGTATTTGGGGGGGGGGGGGGGGGGGGCATTTAACCCTAGGGATAACTGTCACTTGGGCATATCATTAGGTAGGTATCACGGTACCATACCTACATAACATCCATTACAGAGGCCTTTTCTGGTGTGCTCCAGTTAAGATGTTCCTGGCCTGATGATAACCGTGGTCACATTGAGCAGATGGCTGGACCAGCATACAGGTAGACCTCACTGAAGCAGTGAGCACCTGTCACAATTCTGGATAGATCTGTTTTTTTTTTTACTCACTTATTCTGAAGTAGCAGACACAGCTAAATTTTGAAGTAAAGCTGGGTTAATTACCTTATTCAAGGATAACCAGGCAGGACTGCTGAAGGTCACGTTCTGCGGTCATGATGCTCTTGGACCAAAGTTTACTGGTTCTTTAGGTCAAATGAAAACTGTGACCATGAGCCTATTCCCTTGCATTAAGAGGAGTTAGGGAGGAAGGTCTTTGCTACAGAGCTGATGTATACAAGGCCAAGTATAACTGTTGCCAGGTATAACTGAGCAGTCACAGCTCACAGATAGCAAGTGCCTTCTTTGCTTTACTACCATCTAGTGGTGAAACAAGGTACTGTTGATCATTCCTGAGGGAGCTGCTTGGCCAGTCAGTCAGCTTGTATGTCAGGGATCATTCACCTACATTTACTCTCTGACTGTGTCAGGAATATCAAGAATGGGATAGCAACTCCCTGCAGTAGAACACCATGTCAGCTTCATCCAATCAGTGGCTGTTATACTGGAGGTTTTATCCAGTAAGGTGTTCTAACACTCAGAGGGGTGTGGTCAGCAAGTGACCACAGCCTGAAGGTGTTCAATGGTTTTCATTGACTTTCTCTGTTAGTGCCTTGTCTGAACTCTGTCAGGGAGGCTTGAAAGAGGCTTGGCAACTGCATCAGCCTCCCTTTGGGAATCATGATTGCTCTACTTTTATGATTATTTCATTTTTATGAAAATTTGAAAGTGAAATTTATTCCACCCTTTTGCTCTTCTTTGCAACTGTTGTACAACAAAGCTGCAGAGCCTAGGATTTACCCAATATCAAAATTTTCATTTTTTATCAACCTCCCAACGGGAGGTAGATGTAGCTGCCAAACATATCTGCACACATCCTCAGTTATTCAGAATCTTCTGCTGTGATCGCTCAGTTACACAGCCCTGCTGAGTGTCACAGCACCTGATTGGATAAAACATTCAGTACCACAGTCAGTGATTGGATGAACTTCTCAGCAATGCTTTTGAATACGACTGAGCCCAGGCTTCTCTCAGATGGGTTTCTATGACTACCATTGTCTTTTCGGACATCAACAGTGTTAGCTGAGGGCAATTCCGTGAATTATCAACCCGTACGTGTGCAGAACACTGAAACCTGATCCGCTGGAACAATTTCGCTTCAGTTAAGAATTCCAGGCAATTGCTTGGTATTTGATTAACTATGCCTGAGGGAGAGTAAGGGCTTCCCTCGTTACTCCCTCTTGTTTCCCTGGAATTTCCACACGGTGCGGACGTGCTGTAGGAGAACCGGGCGCAGTGCCTCGGGTCCTCGGGGCTGTCAGCCTCCGTTACATGCTAGATCCTGTTACTCAGTTATGTCATGCATCACTGACAGCGCTGGTGGAAGCAGCTTTTCTGCTACAACAGCACCCGACGTTTTCCTCCGATATCCCTGCAGCTATTTTCTGGTGGTCACTGAAGCGATTACGTGCAATTACCGTTTTCCAATCAAGTAAAGAAAATGACTAATTAAAGTATTTTGAAGGGTGTGATTTCGCTGTTCGCGTTTACAGGAGCACTATGTCACTATGACGCTTTTATGTCACCTTTATGACAGATTTATCTTACTTTGCGAAGCTGCAGACAGGCCTCACAGCATGGTGACATTGGAGGTTTTACAGTCTGTGCTTGGAAGAGATGACTCAAACCTTTAAGAAACAGACCCTTCCAGATGGATTGATTCTGATGGAACATGCTGACAGTCTGAATGCTCTCAGAATCTTTTGCTGTACAAAGCAGGCTAATTTTATGATCTATAGCTCTGACCTGTCTTAGAAATGACTGTAAAAAAAATGAAAATCAAAGTTTTCCACTGATGTAACAAGGTGCTCGAGAGAGCCGCGTCTTTGACTTTCTTATGGTCTGTTGGTTAGCATTTCACATTATGTCAAACGAGGGCTTTCTGCTGGAGCGCTAGAATGTTTTTTTCTATAATGTTTTGAAATGTCATTTCATTCCCAAGTGTACATTTCTATATTTCAGCTATATACATTATCATTCAATTTAATGATTCTACTAGTTTTTGCCTTCCATTTTGGGTATATCTAATGATGTTCTGTTTAATAAAAAACACCATTTAGAACATTTATAAATCTTACGGCATGCAAAAATAATAAAAAATAAATAAATAAAGTGCCAAACATAAACACTGACGAGCACAAACACGCGTGATTGCGAAAGCAGGTGCACTTTAACAAAGCCGATCACTTGAACATGTAAAAGACTGGCTGTCGTGAGCACATTGACCTAAATCCTCCCTGTTTCCCTGCCCTCCGGGTACTGATGGTGAGCATTCCAGAATCTCACTCAGGAGAGTGTTTCTGTGTTCTAGAGAGCTGTTACAGCAGAACGGTTCATCTGTAATTCCTGCTCTTGGGCGTGGAACGGTGTGAGGTGTGTGTGGCACTTCGACGCCGTCAGGACCTAACAGATGAATCATGCATTGGGGTGTTCTGGTGAAATTAATATGGTGTGTGGGAGTCATTTACCTCCATGCACAGTGCTGTGTTACAACTAGAATTTTTTTTATAATTTCTTTTTTCAAAGATAAAAAAAGTAAACAATACTTAAAATACAAGAAGGGTGAACAATACTGAGCAACAAAAAATGTCATGCAACGTCCATTCGTATTAATATTGTTGGTCAATACCTCATGGTTATATGCTGCATTTTACTTCAAGTCTGTAGTGACACTGTAACATAGACATAGCTGCTCCTCGCTCATCACATGCACCTTTGCAATCGAAGGGTTAGTACGCGTGTCGGAGTACGTGTGCAGAGCCTTACTGCTGTCAGCTGTGGATCGGAGCAGTTGCATGCCTCATTGGGTGTGTTAATTGTATACGTTACGTTGCTCTGTTTGCCTGTTCTGTAAGGGCGATACAGGAATGCTTGATGTCTAGCGTGGTTGCAGGGCACAGTTGCACAACTGATGAGTCAACAGACACAAACGCAAATGTTGCAACAGTTAAATCTCAACACGTAAGCATGCTACACTGGAGCTTTCCCATGCAACCTCAGAGACGGGCAGACAGAAGAAGAGATGAACATACGGTAGGGGTAGGATTTGATAGCCATAACGTAGGTTTGACAGCGATCACCAGTAAAATCAATGGGACACCTAGTGGAGGGAGACAAAACCGCAGAGAGAGAGAGAGAGAGAGAGAGAGAGAGAGAGACAGAACAGACAGGAGACCCACAAAGTAAAGGAAAAGAGAGAGGGAGGGGGGGCAGAGAAAGAGAAAACAAGAGAACAGAAAACATGTAATTAGAACAGAGCACAACCCAGATGGCAGAAGCAGAGTGATCCCACTGGAAACACCACTGTGACACACTGCGAGTCAGCCAGCCAATCACAGCTCGTTATTTAGCCAGTGCCCTTGACCTGAGGGAGCTACAGGGTCAGTGATACCTTAGTTGCACTGCCGTTTGTTTTTTTTTAGGGTGAACATACTTTTATAAGGATTGGGCATGTATAACCGCAGAGGCCCTGTTTGCCTGCACCGGGGCCCATAGTACTCAGCAGGACATCTGGGGAAGGAAAAGTGTATTAATGACACAGGAAATGCAGAATCATGACCATCCTTTCCCATCCTGCACTGCAGGATACTCAAAGGCACATCATTTCAGCTCACTAACAAAGTCATGTGCTTACCTTGAACAAACAGCCACTCTGTCTTTCTCAAACAAGGAAGGGGGGGAGGGGGGGACTGACCGTGACGATATCTGACTGTACTTACCATGAAAGAGTGAAAGAGCACACACTGTCAAACACACCTGTTTATAGCCCCTTTGGACTTCATTAAAGGACTGTGAGAGAGAGTGAAGTCATGGAGACCACAAATAGAAAACACAATGACATCAGAAAACAAGAACGAAACCTGGACCAGAGATGAATGATTTAAACGAAGAGATCGGTCCCAGTCATCACAATGCCTCTCCCTTAAATCCTGACCTTTGACCTCATGTCTGAACCACCATGCCATGTCACTACTGGTTGATTTCCAAACGCAACACAGAACCTCTTCCTTAGACCAAAACTCAGATGTTACAGGTAATGGGGCAGTACCAGGTATCAGGGCAGTACCAGGTGACAAAGCAATATCAGCAGTATCAGGTAATGGGACAGAATTAGGAGCATCATTATCAGCAGTATTCACATATGCACACATACTGACACAGATGCACATACACGGACACAAGCAAGCTTGCACATACATGCACAAACAGGTACAAACACAGCTAAAACATAGAGACGGGCTCGCACACACACACACACACACACACACACACACACACGCACACACGCACACACACACACACACACACACACACACACACACACACACACACACACACACACGCACACACACACGCACATGCACATGCACAGCAGCTGATACAAGCACATGCGGTTTTGAGGGTGTGGGAGAATGTGGACATGTGGATTGTATTACTTGCTCTGTGATGCAGACATGCATTAAGTGACAGGTACGTGGTTCGGGAGAGGAGATGTCTTGGAAACAATGTTATCCTGTCAGACACTGCCAGAGGGGCGGACCAATGAGAGCTCAGAAGCATGTCTGTGAGCCAGCCGAGCAGGAGGAGGCTCTTCCTTAGGGAATATACCGAGTAGAGCCCCAACCCCTCCATCCCCATCTCTCCCCCTCTCTCTCCCTCTTTCTCTTTCTCTCTCCCTGCCAGTCTTTCTCTCCTTCTCTCCCCCGTCTCTCCCTCTCTCTCTCTCTCTCTCTTTCTCCTTCTCTCCCTCTCCTCTCTCTCTCTCTTTCTCCTCTGCCTCTCCTCTCTCTCTCTCTTCTTCTCTCCCTCTCTCTCTCCCTCTCTCTCTCTCTCTCTCTCTCTCTTTCTCCTTCTCTCCCTCTCTCTCTCCCTCTCTCTCTTCTTCTCTCTCTGTCTCTCTCCCTCTCTCTCTCTCATTTCATCTGTCTGTGAGATCTAGAGGTCAAAGGGACTAATACCATTAGATTCATTGCTGTCAAAAGGAGTCACTGTTTCATGCAGATGGTGAAGCTTTTGGAATTTGCCCTTGAGTCTGGAAAGATTCATATTTGTCGAGGATGCCTGTCCACTTCATGAAAAAACCCACCATAACCGAGTTACAGACCCCGCAAACAATGCTCTCTGTCTCCACGGTGTCAGACAACCGAGGTTCTCTCATTGCGGAACACCATTAACCAGGGTGAGTTCCTCACCAAAATCTCAAAACCATTTCCCATGGTCCAAACAGCAGAACCACGTTCTAATGCAATCCTTATGGATCCAGCGCTTGGCAACTTAGGAAAGTAACAATAACTAATAAATAACAAAAATTGACCATAGTCTGCTACATTCATAGTGAAGAGACTACAAAACATGTATTATAAAATGCTTGAGTCTTATGTGTAAGTATGTATGTGTGTATGTCAGTAGTTTGCGTACTGCTTTATGAAATTAATAAACAACGATAACTTACTTCTTATATATCAATATATATTAAATGTATTAAAACTATGTATATTAAAAGACAGATAACAGCCAAAATATAAAGACTCCAATGTTTCTCTGTGGTACTCTCCAAATGTCTGAAGTAATCAAAAAAAGGCTAGAGCTCTTCAGCTGAGCTCATTATTCCCATATGGATGGATGAGAAATGTTTTATTTATTTATCCTTTTTTCAGAAAGAAATAGTATTTCCTCAGTCTCCAGGAAGAGGAAATCACTTTTCTTTACGTAAATCATAAAAGAGAGTGGGCTGCCGTGGCAACAGCTGGTGCAGCTGAAGGGTGAAGTTGTTGCAATCTTTTCCACCAATCAATAAACAGCAAATAAAAAAAAACGCACTGGCGGCCACTCAAGACAGCAGAAAACTCTGCGAGGTGAGGAAATCGATGGTGGGCATTTAGCATCCTCCCATGCAGAGGGAGGCTCTCTAACTGGGACGCAGTCACGGAATTCAGAGGGAGAGTGAGAGAGGTAATGTAACTGGTAATCTGAAAGCCCTGATTGGTTTGCCCTCTGAGGTGTAGCTTTGAGCCTGTGTACAGGCAAAGGACACAGTTTTGTGCACACATTTTGAGAGCAGGGGGCCAGCCTGTTACGGTGGAAGTGGATTCATAACCAGATGGTTACTGGTGTAAAGCCAGTTCTTTCTCCTGTCACTACGTGTTTGTCTCCTGTGCCTGTCTATCCTTGTGTTTTCACCTCGTTTACCTCTGTTTTTCTACTTTCCTTGACTTATTTAGCTGAGTTTAGTTGTTTTGGTTACACTTAAAGCTTACCCCAAGTCTCCTACACTACCGTAGCTTGCTTGCTGTTCCTCACTTGTAAGTCGCTTTGGATAAAAGCGTCTGCCAAATGACCTAAATGTAATGTAATGTAATGTAAAGTGAGGCACTGCCACTTAGCAAGGTATTAACCTGAATGACAGGTTCTAAGCAACTCAGCCAATCAATTAATGTATTTATTTGCACATTTTGCATCATTATCACATAATTTCCTGAACTGTAGAAGCTGTGGAGAAAGTACCTTTACCAGAGGGACGAGAAAAAAAAAAAACAAACAGAAAAATGCAGAGCCAGTCACAGCGAGAAAAAGTTTTGACTTGCTGTCCTGCAAGATAACATCAAAAACAACAACACAAAACCTGAGCACTGTACCATATTTAAAATTCATTTGCATATCACCACTTGCGGCCCATTGACTAAGATTTTGTAGAGTTAGCCAGATATGTCACTGGAATTTCAATCAAGCGATCCAGTGCCTCACTGAAGGGCATTGCAGTCACGCTCAAAAAGTTTCAACAGAAATTATACTATTGGCAGCTCTTGTCCTATCTGTGTGGCCTATAATACATGTGCTCTATATTTTACTTTAAGAAATTAGGCTTTTTTTTTTAAAGAAATTAACGTTAACCTGGAAACACAACCCTGAAGGCACGCCTCAGTCCTGGCAGTATGTGCAGGGAGGTCTGCTCATACCTATATTTGGAGACTCTGACGTTCTGACAGATGCAGTGTGCTATGAAATATCCCCCCCCGCCCCCCACGCCAACATGGCCGATAATAGCAGCCTTTGGGTCGTTTGTTAAGGTTAACATCACCCCCGCGGAGCCGTACGTTTCCCTCTGTGAAAGACGGAGGCATAAATAAGGAGAGAACTGTCTGTGGCGCTCGCTGGGCTGCTGAGTGATAACCTTGCAAGCCTGGCCCGTTTTCAATGAGACGGCTCTGGGGCTACAATCTCCTGCAGGTGTCCTCGGCAGTGTCTGACGTCCTGGACCCGCGCCCTCCCGGTAGCGAATTAGCTGCCGCCGGTGAGTTATTGCCGCCTCCAGGTTTGGGAAGGGTCTCGCCGGATGGCTGTTTGCGACCTCGTCCTCTCTCCGGACAGCCGTTTGCGGCCGTGTCCTCTCTCCGGACGGTCATTTGCGGCCGTGTCCTCTCACCGCCAAGCTTGTAAGGCCTGCCTGCCCTGCAGCTCTGAACAGATTTGCGCAGATGTACGCAGATATGCGCAGCTCACAGCACATGTCAAACGGTGCCCCATTCAGAACACACACGCATCTGTCCAAATGACTCGCGCGGGGGCGACAACAACCCCTATTACCGCTGACCATCTGTCTGCCCACCACCACGCTGTGGTCCTCCTGCCTGTTGGCGGGGTCAGTGAGGTGTCTTTTTGGTGTCCCTCCAGGAAGAGTGTTTGCCTTTCACTGTAAGATAAGCCTACTGTCCGACGCAAGGCCTTGGGTGGACAGCAGACACCTCCAGGCTGAGCTGCTTTGGTTGCCCTTTTCCAAATACATTTTTAAAAATAATAAATAGATCGGTGCTTTCCAAAGCAAACGTGCTCAGTGTGTGTGTGTGTGTGTGTGTGTGTGTGTGTGTGTGTGTGTGTAAACCTGGCCCCTGTCTTTGCGCTGTCTTTTTGCGCTCTTAAACGCAGCAGCATTCCCCTTCACCTTCTGGGGGGCCCCCAGACTGCCACAGATGTTTGTTTCTCCACTAAACCAGTGTGACATGGCATTTAAGGTCCTCTGCTGTTCGTTCCTCCACAGTGATTAAGCAGGGAAAACATTGTGGAGCAAAAGCACCTGGCTGTCCTCTGTAAGACGGAAATCAGCTGACAATTTATTTCTGCTAACTTGATTTATCATATCCTGTGGTGGCAATTGGCATCTTATCCTGCATTACTCTACATTGGTAAAATAAAGAGAAGTAAACCACAATTTAAAGTATTTGTTAAGATTTCTTATCTGCAGCAGAGAGAGAGAGAGAGAGGGAGGGAGGGAGAGAGAGAGAGAGAGAGAGAGAGAGAGAGAGAGAGAGGGAGGGAGAGAGACAGGTAGCATGACAGTGTTATGAGACCAGGGGTCCTGGAGAGCCTGCTCTTTGGGGTGGTCTCTGTGAGAGAGATACAGGTTAAAGGTCGATGAGAGGCATGTGTCAGTGCAGAGATGTTTGGGAACAGCTTATTTTGTGCAAGAGAATTTATTGACACAAATTAAAATGTAGCTGTCCAAGATGGGGTCCCAGAGCCACCAGTCAGCTAAAACTTTTATTATTGGTGTAAAAAAATCATAATTCTATCTATCTTTTTATTCACTTGCTTTACTAATACCATTTGTTAACCAAGGTGAGGTCCGTAAAGGGGTTTGTGGCTATATTTCTTTCACTGCAAAGTGTTAAATAAAACTGGATAGAGTGCTGGACTGTAACAGCAAGCGGTAGAGAAAGGGATGGAGTGAGGGAGATCGAGATGGAATGGATGTGTGGGGGGTGAGAACGAGTGCTCAAATTTCAAAGAAAAGGTGACATATGTGAGACAAATAGAGAGTGAGTGAGGGTGAGAGAGAGAGTGAGAGATAAAGGGAGGGGGGAGAGAGAGAGAGAGAGAGAAAGGGAGGGAGAGAGAGACAGAGAGAGAAAGGGAGGGAGAGAGAAAGGGAGGGAGAGAGAGAGAGAGAGAGAGAAAGGGAGAGAGGGGGAGAGACTGTGAAAAAGTAGATAATGTGAGAAATCTGTTTCTGTGGCTTTCTTGAACCAGTAAAGCCAGATGTGAAACCCTCAAGGTCAACACCATCATCAGGAAGGATTTCAGTGGGAAAGTCATCATTTACATGCACCTATCCGATTGGCTGGCCAGCTGGTGACTCAACGACGTTTCTGAGAAAGATCTCACAGTGGACATTCTTCTGATAAATGTTTTGCATTTCAGGGATGCCTAAACAACACACAACGCGTCCCCTGTAAAGTGTCATTTCCAACACATTACCAAATGGGGGCAGGTGGCCAACCAATCAGAGAGAGAGAATTTACAGGACCAATGAGAGTGGAAGATTGAAGGGTTTCTGACGCCACTCACTTACTTGCAGGACAGCTGATTTATACCGTGTATGAAGTAACAGTCACCGCCGTTCACGCAGTAGTTCTTCTCCGACTCGTTGCATCTTCTGGCGTGGCCAGAGCCCGGAGACAGGGTGGTGGTTACTGTGGGAGGAAGCGGAGGGCATATTAACGGCGAGATCCAGAACCTGGAGACAGGGTGGTGGTTACTGTGGGAGGAAGCGGAGGGCATATTAAGATCCATATTGAGATCCAGAAGGCACGTGCACTAAAGGGTTAATACTGCCAACGGGGTACTGTGGAAGATCAGCAATAGGAGCACTATACTCTGAAACACAGATACTGGGAGGAGTATACTCTGAGAAACTAATACTGAGAAAAGCATACTCTGAAACACAGATACTGGGAGGAGTATACTCTGAGAAACTAATACTGAGAAAAGTATACTCTGAAACACAAATACTGGGAGGAGTATACTCTGAGAAACTAATACTGAGAAGTGTATACTCTGAAAATTTAATACTGAGAGGAGTGTACTCTGAAAATGTAATACTGAGAGGAGTGCATTCTTTTTTGCAATCATTTTTTTTTTACTTTTTTACAGATGAATACACTCTTAAACACTAACACTAATAAACACTGTATTCACAAAGTCGAGAGCTGAACAATCAGCGTTCCCTAAAGGACAAGCTCTGGGAGCAGCATGCTCTAAAAGGCTTGTAGTGTGGGCAATATATAACTGAAGGAATAATGCTGAGAACAGTAAACTGACTAAATATTTAGAGATGTAACATCAGACACATTAAACAGACACATTAGGCTTTCCAGACACCGCTGTCTCTGCATACTATTACGAAACAGGAAGCGTGTGTTCAGAGCTCTTTCACAGTGCGGTATCTCTCCCTGATCTTCCAAAGTGGAGAAGAATACAGTCTTATCCCGAGGGGAGGAAGCCAGCTCTGAACTGGGTCAATCTGTACTGTGTCACAGTGGGATGTGGGGGTAGCCCATTTGCTCTAGAAATATTATCATTTTTATTATCATTATCTAAATACAGTGGGGAAAAAACATTTATTAAACCATAAGCCACAACAGACTGTGCACTGGCTACTTTATGTTCAGTTGAACTTGTGACAAATTGGTGACATTTCCAAAGCAAATATCCATGTTTGTCTGTAATACACAGCTGGTTCTCCCTGTTTCACTCTGAAATAGGGGCTCGTGGGAGTTGACTCCAAGTGCCCCCTGATATTTTAATGTCTGGAATTTAAAAAAAAAATTTCCCAAAAATCTGACCTTGTCAATGCTATAATATATGATCAGGTTCAAAAATATAATCACCGACACCTACATTCCTTCACTTAATTCATTCAGGTACAGTTACATTAAATTTGGCCAATGCCCCAATGTCCCATGTTCCATTACCAGGGGAAAAAATATCATCAAGCACTAGACAAATGTTATTGTCTTTTGCATTAAGTCATGTTTTAAAAACACTAGAACTAGAAACACATATAGAAGGATGGAATAATTTCCCAGTTTATCCATTTTTGGAATATTTTTTGTGGAGGGTTCTATAGCAATCTTATTGTAACTAACTGTATACTCATATGAACTGACAATCAACAACAATCAATCAACCCTGACAATGAATCGATCAATCCACTAAAACTATGGATTGGCTGATTGATTGACCTCTTAATCATGGGCTTTTATCACCATGATTACTATGTCCACCTTTTATTCTCTTCTTAATTTTTTCACTGACTGAAAGGTAAACAAATTGAAACAAAAATTGATTTAGATTCACCTGGAATTTAATTATTCTTCTTTACAAGGTATACCTGCATGTGGAGATGACCGATTCCCGTGAATTCTGAATTAATGTGTGTCTTTATAAACATTACAGATTGAGCACAGAGACCAATCAGAAGCCCAGCACAGCAACTCTCCATTTCCTGTTTACAACATGTGTGTGTCTGTATGTATGTGTGTCTGTGTGTGTGTGTATGTGTGTCTGTATGTGTGTGTGTGTGTGTGTTTATACATGTGTGTCTGTATGTGTGTGTGTCTGTGTGTGTGTGTGTATGTGTGTCTGTATGTGTGTGTGTGTGTGTGTGTGTTTATACATGTGTGTCTGTATGTGTGTGTGTGTACAGTGCAGAGCTCTCAGTGCCTGTTTGTACTCCAGGTCAGGGTGAAGCTCTCAGTGCCTGTTCGTACTCCAGGTCAGGGTGAAGCAGTTTCTGCTCGTACTCCAGGTCAGGGTGAAGCGGTTTCTGTTCGTACTCCAGGTCAGGGTGAAGCGGTTTCTGTTCGTACTCCAGGTCAGGGTGAAGTGGTTTCTGTTCGTACTCCAGGTCAGGGTGAAGCGGTTTCTGTTTGTACTCCAGGTCAGGGTGAAACGGTTTCTCTCCCCCTGTATCTGTGCGGCAGTGCTGGCTGGGATCCAGCAGGCGTTGGCAGGATCATCCCCAGGCCTTGTTCCACTGACAGGAGCAGCACTACGCACTTTCATCCACTGCGTACCGAGGAGGACTAACCGCACACAACACCACTGCGCACTTTCAACCACGGCGTACCGAGGAGGACTAACCGCACACAGCTCCACTGCGCACTTTCAACCGCTGTTTGCTGAAGACACGTTTACATTTACTCATTTGGCAAATGATTTTATCCAAAGCGACCTATGAGTGAGGCAGAGTATAACGCAAGCAAAAAGCCGCATAAGGAATCAACAATATTAGAAGCACTGCATGAAAAGTTTCAATAGTTGGCCAGACAAGGTACAAGCTAGCTGCTAGAGTAGCACCTGTATATGAGTATATGAAACCATGGGCTAAATTTTATGATATAAGAAGTTGCCTTAGGTGGTAGTGAAGAGCACTACCAGCACAGGTCACCACTGTACAGCTTCAACTGAAGACAGCAAAAACAAAAAAAAAAACAAAAGCTAACCACGCCAACAGTGAGCTAACAACGCAGGTTACAGCTCAGCGGTGAACACCACTGTTTACGGAAAGCACAGCTAACAGCACAGATCAGCACCGCACAGGAAACTCCACTTTTTTTGCTGAAGATCAGATCTAACGACACAGGTTAACCACAGGTTATCACACACACGGGAGCCCAGAGCCCTCCTGTCATCTGTCATGACTCACTCTTCCTTTAATTACACCACACCTCTCTCTCCCTCTCTCTTTCTCTCTCTCTCTCTCTCTCTCTATCTCTCTCTCCCCCTCCTTCTCCCTCTCTTTCTCTCTCTCTCTCACTCTCTTACTCTCCCCCTCTCTCCCCCTCTTCTTCTCCCTCTCTTTCTCTCTCTCCCTCTTTCTCTCTCCCCCTCTCACCCTCTCTCTCTCTCCCTCTCTCTGTCTCCCTCTTTGTCTCTCTCCCTGTCTCTCTCTCCCTCTCCCTCCCCCCCTCCATGGTGTAAAAGCCATGTCACCACACTGTGTTGTTTCCCCTGTTTACGTTAGCGAGCTGCTCCTCCTCAGCACAGCGCTTGTTGTACTGTTCCCCCTGTTTACGTTAGCGAGCTGCTCCTCCTCAGCACAGCGCTTGTTGTACTGTTCCCCCTGTTTACGTTAGCGAGCTGCTCCTCCTCAGCACAGAGCTTGTTGTACTGTTTCCCCTGTTTACGTTAGCGAGCTGCTCCCCCTCAGCACAGCGCTTGTTGTACTGTTCCCCCTGTTTACGTTAGCGAGCTGCTCCTCCTCAGCACAGCGCTTGTTGTACTGTTCCCCCTGTTTACGTTAGCGAGCTGCTCCCCCTCAGCACAGCGCTTGTTGTACTGTTCCCCCTGTTTACGTTAGCGAGCTGCTCCCCCTCAGCACAGCGCTTGTTGTACTGTTCCCCCTGTTTACGTTAGCGAGCTGCTCCCCCTCAGCACAGCGCTTGTTGTACTGTTCCCCCTGTTTACTTTAGCGAGCTGCTCCCCCTCAGCACAGCGCTTGTTGTACTGTTCCCCCTGTTTACTTTAGCGAGCTGCTCCCCCTCAGCACAGTGCTTGTTGTACTGTTCCCCCTGTTTACGTTAGCGAGCTGCTCCCCCTCAGCACAGCGCTTGTTGTACTGTTCCCCCTGTTTACGTTAGCGAGCTGCTCCCCCTCAGCACAGCGCTTGTTGTACTGTTCCCCCTGTTTACGTTAGCGAGCTGCTCCCCCTCAGCACAGCGCTTGTTGTACTGTTCCCCCTGTTTACGTTAGCGAGCTGCTCCCCCTCAGCACAGTGCTTGTTGTACTGTTCCCCCTGTTTACGTTAGCGAGCTGCTCCCCCTCAGCACAGCGCTTGTTGTACTGTTCCCCCTGTTTACGTTAGCGAGCTGCTCCCCCTCAGCACAGTGCTTGTTGTACTGTTCCCCCTGTTTACGTTAGCGAGCTGCTCCCCCTCAGCACAGTGCTTGTTGTACTGTTCCCCCTGTTTACGTTAGCGAGCTGCTCCCCCTCAGCACAGTGCTTGTTGTACTGTTCCCCCTGTTTACGTTAGCGAGCTGCTCCTGCTGGTGAGAGCTGCAGTGTGCCGCCTGCTGCAGCAAGTGGAAGCTGGGCCATTCCCGCCCCGCTCAGGAAACCACACACTGTCGCTTGTGCAATCCCAGTGTGTAGCTTTTTTTTCTCACCTGCCTGGCTGCAGGGGTGGCAAGCTTATAGGCTGTAAAATAAAGATTTTACTCCCTCGCTCTCAAAGAATTTGTGAGAGAGAAAGTTTATTGTTTAAAAAAAAAGACATTGACGTTTTGTTCTACGTGACCTTTGCCAAGATTACACAGAGACAAACATTCTGCAGACAATTCCTACCTGTCAAGCCTCACGGTTTTCTCTGGAGTTTCGGGGTTTGGACTCGTTTCAAAATCATGGGGGCGTGACAAGTTTTTTTCATGCTTTTTTAAAATTCTTTCAGGCAAAACAGTCTTACGTTCTGCTTGTTGGTGTTCGGTCCCTCAAATTATTCCCAGTACCTCAGGTGCATTAAAACAACTGAAACTACGCTGGATCCTGTTTACGTTAGCATGCTGCACAGCACTGTATACCGTCCTCTTGCGCTTACAGGAAATGACCTCGTTCACTGTCTTTCAGTCAGAATCCTCACTACCCAAGCCAATGCATTCCCGTGGCACAGCAAGCCCAGGGTTGCCAGGTCAATTCCAGGATCCCAAACACATGTGGCCTCATCAACCCAGACAGCCAATATTATGACATCACACGGCCAAAACAAAAGTTAAACTTTGCTTTGCAACAAAAAAAAAAAATCTAAACAAAAGGAATAACAAACTTTGTTTTGCAAAAAACGAAACAAAACAAAAAAAAAAAGACCAAACTGCCAGCTGGCTTCTTACAAGAAAATAGTCACTAAGATAACACAAATTTGGCAGCAACACAAATACTGGTTATTATTTCTCAGAAACGACTTCACTGTTATTATAACTCAAAAGGCATATTTTATTTATTGTCGATTGACACAATAGTTGGAGTAAAAGTCAAAATAAACCAGAACACATGCTAGCAGCAAGTCAGTGAAAAATCAATGAAAATTCAGCCCATTCAGTGCAATATCTAAGGAAAATTCGGCCAATTCAGTGCAATATCTAAGGAAAAATCAGCCAATTCAGTGCAATATCTAAGGAAAAATCAGTCAATTTGGCTGCAAAAGCCAAACGAGTCCTTGTGTGCACTAAGCGCATCCTCTTTCGCCTTTGATTTTAAAACTATATTTAAAAATATCCGAATACGTCTCAACATCTAGAGAAAATCAGCTTTTTGGTGATTAGATGCCATCTGTTGAGAACATAACAGAATTGGCTCCAATCCTGAGCCCAAAGGAGGAAAAAAAAAACGTTAACTACTGTTGCTAACCAGTGGATCAGGAAGTCCTGACATTATCCTGTTGCTTGCGGCCATCTCCGTGATGGGATGTGTTGGCAGGTAACTGCTGACATCTGAAGATTGCTACTTAGTGTTGCCAGCTCTGTGTTTACGCTGAAGTGCCACGCTTACATTATTTAATATCATGCAGAGTACTTTTTGTGACTGTTTGCCAACTAGGTATAAAAGTATCAACTTCTGTAAACAACAGCTACTCAGATTGTTTGGGTTACAGGAATCCATAGTGATCTTGTAACATCATAAAAAATTATTGCGTGAGTACTGAGAATGATTGTTTTTTTTTGGTCTGGTTTTGTTTTATTTTTGGCGCTTCTCATAACTGCAGTAATATCATTAAGCTATCCTGTATGTGATTTTCATATTCAGTGATTTTAAAATAATAAGTTTTACTTAGAAATTATATCTTTACCAAATTCCTCAACCAAAATTGGCAGTTACATTACACAGCAATAGCCATACATTGGGGCAATTTACTTGATTCATGTGTGAATGCCATTAAACAGGCAATACAGTACAAAAATAAGGACAAGCGATTCCTAATTTGGTAATTTGTGTATGGGCTTTGGGCAGAAAGTGAGTGGAAAACAGTATGAATGTTATACATGAACACTGCCTGCAAATGCTGTGCAAATCACAGTGTCTGAGGGTATCTGTCAAATAAATCAATAATAATAAATTTTATAACAATAATAACTCCTTGTTTAATCTCATAGTTTGTGACATATTTCAAAATAAGTTCAATTTGACTAAAAGGAATGAGATATTTATAAACAGGGCATCAAGGGTTGTTCTTGGAGAAAACCTGATACCTGTCGCACTTGTAGACATACAAACTTGCTGAACTCAACTTGTAAGTTATGCAGTGTATAACTATAATAACTGTATGTATAACTATGTATACCATCAGTATATACTACTGACCCTGGATATGCTGTGATCTGTATAATGATTTTACCAGCTTTAATTTATGTTGCCGTTACTCATTTGTGACACCTGCCAACCACACCTACAGGAAACCTCACATCAGGCGACTGCACCATACCTTTACCTGTCAACCACACCTACAGGAAACCTCACATCAGGCGACTGCATCATACCTTTACCTGTCAACAGGAGACAGTGGGACAGTGGTGAGTGCACCTGTGTTAATAAGGTGCTGTATCGATGTGTTCTGTCACGTTTGAAGCTACAGGTGCAGGATCCTTCCCACAGAGGAACCCCAGTGAAATCAGCACCTTTTAATGATGGGGATCACCATGGTGCCTGTCCCACTTCCTGTGGTCTAGAGCGGAACACCACATTATTTTTCGGTTAATTTCTATATACTGCAAAACATTCATTTTTGTACCTAATAGTATGTTACACATTATGCATTACATCCTTTATCTATACAGGTATCTATCTATAGACAGCTAGACAGATATTTTAAAAGACACATTTTAAAAGACAATAAAATTTACAAAGGAAGTTTTACAGCCAGAGACTTGCCTGTGCTTGGTATTATACATCCAAAACTACACCGTGGACTGTGGGGTTGTGTGTCTGTGTGGCTGTCCCTGGGTTCACTCTCAAATACCACTTGACTTTTTTTCCCTAGAGGACTGAAAATTTCACTCATCACACACATTCTTCTCCCAATGGCAGCGGCACACAGGAAACAAGCCGTCTGTCCAAAGAGCACAGTGAGTGATTAATCCAGCCACATAGCTGTGGGGTGGAAAGAGCTGCATCTGTCTGAAAACATCAGCGTGACACGGAGTCCACTTTAACACTACGGAGAAACAGCATCGTTGTGTAAATTACAGGCACCTAAATCTGCTGGTTTTCCAAGTGCAGGCCTGTAACACACAGTGCATCCTAAGTGAATTCACACCCAGGCATTTCAAAGCAAACACACGTGCGTTCGCTTGATGCGGTGCCACATTTAAGACACAATATTAATAAATCAAGTTGAAAGCCGGAATGCAAACGCAGGAATGTTGTTCATGGAGATCCTACAGAATTCCCGTTTGTCATGAGAAACGCACATACCGTGGCAGATATGCTGTGAATCTGATGAAATATTTGCATGGAATTCAGTTTATGTAACTTTTAAAACAGAAACATTTCTAATATAAATAATTAAATGATGATATCACTGAATGTCACAGCATCGTTTCACTGCATTGTGCTCTGCAAAGCGATCTGTGATTATTCCAACGTCAGGAGATTGGCACTAAAATAAAACTGGATGGGCTGATTGATTGGAGTTGATGTTTTACGTCCTGCATGTCTTGACAGTCAACATTTTTTTAGATCAGCTCTCTCTGGATTAAGTCTGTCAGGGCTGACAGTTATGATGAATATAAATATAAACTACCCTGTATTATGTGTTCCATATTTCCAGGCGTATAGCATGTGTGGAAAAAGATCTGCTCTCGTTTTAGGCTTTAAAGGACATGCTCCACCTGAGCTCCACGGGGTTAGCGATTCTTTGTCCTCCTTTGCATCCTGGGAATCCTATTTTCTGAATCCTGAGAGAGGTGGCTTGTGGGTAGCGGGGGTGTTGGGGGGAGGGATGCTGTCAGACTCTCCATTTGTGGTGGGGGGTTTTGGAGGGAATGCAAGCCTCTTCATGGTGTGCCTCGCTCGATTTGAAGAGCCTCTTAAAGGCTGGGAGGGCAGGGGCCGTGACAGGGCCCCAGCATTAACGGCCCATTTTCGCAGTTTCAGAAATCGCTGTTTCACATTCCATCAACGCCTGCGATGGAACCCCCTCATGCCTTCCCCAGTGGTGCCTGGCAGCCCCCTCCCTGCTGGAGGTAACACCGGTGGGCCACCAAGGCAGAGGATCTCCCTGAGAAACCTGCAGCAGAACCCTTAGTCAGTGCAGTGATGGGGATTCTGTGCTGTAGGAGATGCTGTCTTTTCAATAAACTTTACATGCGTTCCTGTTTCTCTTCAGTCACTTATCACAAAGAGTAAGCCCTTCCCTGAGGTCCAGGCCAAAACATCTGATCGGGGTCTTTCAACTTAGACATGTACTCATCCCCCAGTTTGTTTAGCTTTATAAATCTCCCCCTCTTTACCTCAGGTGATGTGTAGTGAGAGGCGCACACACACACATACACATACACACACACACACACACACACACACACACACACACATACACACACACACACACACACACACTCACACACTCAGACATACACACACACGCACACACACGCAGACACACGCACACACACATACACACACACGCGCGCACACACACACACACACACACACACACAATCACTCTTTACCATCCCATCACCCTGCCTGATTTGAATCCTCTCACACCCTGCACTACTACAGCAATCATAGAGAAGAGCAATCACACAAAGGCTTCCTTCTTTCTCTTTTTCACGAGGCCAAGGTTCATGAACAGGACAAACATCAGGTCAAGGCACATTCAATGAACCTGAAAATGGGTGGGGTAGGAATCACACACATGATGTGGACGAATCACAGCCTTCCACTTCAGAGGGCAAAATCTCTTGATTGGTTCATCTTGCCGCGGTTCATACGTTCAGCGTGGTCAGTGGCAGGGTTGGTAGATGCGCTGTGCCAGGGAAGCAACAGCCTGACAGAGTGCTCTCAGAGTGTGCGGAGAGGCAGGGTGCCCCTCCAGTCCCACAGCCCCAGAGCGGGTCATTAACGTGCCCCCCTAAGAGGGCCTGGTCAGCGGGTGTAATTAATACCCCAGGGCCCAGGAACCGAAGAGGGATGGAAAAAAATAAAGCCAGAGAGGCCATCTGGAAAACATCCCAAACAAACGTGTCTTTCAGCGTGTTCCGAGGTTTCTAGGAAAGTCGTAAAGCGGGAGAAGAGGGGGGTGTGCCGTGGCTGCACATGCCCCGAGCGGGGGCTCGGGAGAGTGCCTCCTGCCCCTCAACGCCTGTTTGCTTTTTAGTGCCGAGGATCAAAGGTCCCGAAAACGGCCCCTGCACATCAAAGAATTCCAAATTAAATGTAATCCCCGCCCGAGTGCGACAATCACGAGAGCCACTAGGCGGGGAGCACTCACGGGACCAAACCCACCCCTACAGCACCCCAGTGGTCCAGCGGACCAACAGCCCAGCCACCAGAGAGGAAAACCTGCTGGGTCTCACTCTCTGAACCTAAAAATCAGCACCCCAACACTCCAACAGTCTAATGGTCCAACAGTCTAATGGTCCAACGGTTCAATTGTCTAATGGTCCAATGGTCCGGCCACCAGAGAGGACCACCTGCTGGATCTCAGTCTCTGAACCTCCAACCCAGACAGCTGCTACATCACTTCACAAGTCACTAATGACACATTCTCTCTTCCTGCAAATTAGTGAATTCACCAATACCTCACCTTAGTGA